>NC_086444.1:1245461743-1245484243 GCF_028390025.1 Pseudophryne corroboree
GACTGAGGATAACAGACCAGGGAGATAGAGGGGGGAGGGAGAGGGATGGAGGAGAGGGGGAGAGAGAGGGGTAGGAGGGGGGGAGAGAACGCAGCCTCAGACTGAGGGTAACAGGCCTGGGAGGTAGAGGAGGAGAGAGCGCAAGGGAGGCGATAGACTGATGGAGGACGGAGGGATGAGGGGGGAAGGAAGGAAGGAAGGAAGGAAGGAAGGAAGGAAGGAAGGAAGGAAGGAAGGAAGGAAGGAAGGAGAGATGGAGTGAATGAGCCCCTATTTCCTAGAGCGCCGCCTGACGCCAGCAGCTGAGTCTGCGCAGTGCGGCTCCTGCACAGGTCAGTAAATGTGGGTGTGTCTCCTGCACAGGTCAGTAAATGTGGGTGTGTCCGCTCATTGTTGCCCAACAATGGCGCGGTTAGTGTGCGGCGACTGTGTGCAGGCGCATGTGCACACCGTTAAAGCCTACGGAGTGAATGCCCGCTGCGGCCAGTCGCAGTGCGGTGTGTTCGCATTATGCCGCAATGAATGCGCACGTGGATGAGCGTGGCTACACCCGCAGGACTGTACGGGGGAAGGAGCCACAATCATCCAGCCCGTGGTATCAGGTGCTGGTGGGCAGGACCTGGTGGTGACAGCAAAGTACCCGCCTACTGCGTAGTGGGTGGAGTCAGTAACAGGCGGCTACTGACAGTAAAAGGGAATTTCCTATTGGCCCCGTTCCTGTGATCACTTGGTGCCGGCAGCAAGACGCATCTTCCTCTGTATAAGGTCTGTGTAGGGAAAAGCACAGGAGCCAATCACAGCCAAGCCCACACGCGCCGCCGTCACCCGATATTCCAGGCTTTACCGATAACAACAGATGCCTACACCAAAATGTCTGATGTGCTACTCCAGTCACCTGTGCTCAAGCATGGATAGGGTATACGCCACCTGCCCAGCGCTCTCACCGTGCGTGTTCACAATCCACCCGACCCTTGTAGCGGTCCACGAAATCTAGCGGCAAAGCGTGATCCGCAACCGCACGAGCGATGAACTGGCCCAGCATCTGCAAGAGACATCATAAGCATGTAAGGGCTGGTGCCAGGGCCGGCGGGGTCACATTCCCCTGCAGGAGCTGTCACACGGGAGACGTGAGTGCCAGGACCTCCACCCTCCGGTGTATCCCCCTGCGGGAGCTGTCACACGGGAGACGCGAGTGCCGCACCTGTGTATAATGCCCACATGTATATACCGCTCCACCTGTGTATAACGCCCACATGTATATACCGCTGCACCCGTGTATAATGCCCACATGTATATACCGCTGCACCTATGTATATACCGCTGCACCCGTGTATAATGCCCACATGTATATACCGCTGCACCTGTGTATAATGCCCACATGTATATACCGCTCCACCTGTGTATAATGCCCACATGTATATACCGCTGCACCCGTGTATAATGCCCACATGTATATACCGCTGCACCTGTGTATAATGCCCACATGTATATACCGCTGCACCCGTGTATAATGCCCACATGTATATACCGCTGCACCTGTGTATAATGCCCACATGTATATACCGCTGCACCTGTGTATAACGCCCACATGTACATACCGCGGCACCTGTGTATAATGCCCACATGTATATACCGCTGCACCTGTGTATAATGCCCACATGTATATACCGCTGCACCTGTGTATAATGCCCACATGTATATACCGCTGCACCTGTGTATAACGCACACATGTACATACCGCGGCACCTGTGTATAATGCCCACATGTATATACCGCTGCACCCGTGTATAATGCCCACATGTATATACCGCTGCACCTGTGTATAATGCCCACATGTATATACCGCTGCACCTGTGTATAACGCCCACATGTACATACCGCTGCACCTGTGTATAATGCCCACATGTATATACCGCTGCACCCGTGTATAATGCCCACATGTATATACCGCTGCACCTGTGTATAATGCCCACATGTATATACCGCTGCACCTGTGTATAATGCCCACATGTATATACCGCTGCACCCGTGTATAATGCCCACATGTATATACCGCTGCACCTGTGTATAATGCCCACATGTATATACCGCTGCACCTGTGTATAACGCCCACATGTACATACCGCGGCACCTGTGTATAATGCCCACATGTATATACCGCTGCACCTGTGTATAATGCCCACATGTATATACCGCTGCACCTGTGTATAATGCCCACATGTATATACCGCTGCACCTGTGTATAACGCACACATGTACATACCGCGGCACCTGTGTATAATGCCCACATGTATATACCGCTGCACCCGTGTATAATGCCCACATGTATATACCGCTGCACCTGTGTATAATGCCCACATGTATATACCGCTGCACCTGTGTATAACGCCCACATGTACATACCGCTGCACCTGTGTATAATGCCCACATGTATATACCGCTGCACCCGTGTATAATGCCCACATGTATATACCGCTGCACCTGTGTATAATGCCCACATGTATATACCGCTGCACCTGTGTATAACGCCCACATGTACATACCGCTGCACCTGTGTATAACGCCCACATGTACATACCGCTGCACCTGTGTATAATGCCCACATGTATATACCGCTGCACCCGTGTATAATGCCCACATGTATATACCGCTGCACCTGTGTATAATGCCCACATGTATATACCGCTGCACCTGTGTATAATGCCCACATGTATATACCGCTGCACCCGTGTATAATGCCCACATGTATATACCGCTGCACCTGTGTATAATGCCCACATGTACATACCGCTGCACCTGTGTATAACGCCCACATGTACATACCGCGGCACCTGTGTATAATGCCCACATGTATATACCGCTGCACCTGTGTATAATGCCCACATGTATATACCGCTGCACCTGTGTATAATGCCCACATGTATATACCGCTGCACCTGTGTATAACGCACACATGTACATACCGCGGCACCTGTGTATAATGCCCACATGTATATACCGCTGCACCCGTGTATAATGCCCACATGTATATACCGCTGCACCTGTGTATAATGCCCACATGTATATACCGCTGCACCTGTGTATAACGCCCACATGTACATACCGCTGCACCTGTGTATAATGCCCACATGTATATACCGCTGCACCCGTGTATAATGCCCACATGTATATACCGCTGCACCTGTGTATAATGCCCACATGTATATACCGCTGCACCTGTGTATAACGCCCACATGTACATACCGCGGCACCTGTGTATAATGCCCACATGTATATACCGCTGCACCTGTGTATAATGCCCACATGTATATACCGCTGCACCTGTGTATAATGCCCACATGTATATACCGCTGCACCTGTGTATAACGCACACATGTACATACCGCGGCACCTGTGTATAATGCCCACATGTATATACCACTGCACCCGTGTATAATGCCCACATGTATATACCGCTGCACCTGTGTATAATGCCCACATGTATATACCGCTGCACCCGTGTATAATGCCCACATGTATATTTCGCTGCACCTGTGTATAACGCCCACATGTATATACCGCTGCACCTGTGTATAATGCCCACATGTATATACCTCTGCACCTGTGTATAATGCCCACATGTATATACCGCTGCACCTGTGTATAATGCCCACATGTATATACCGCTGCACCTGTGTATAATGCCCACATGTATATACCGCTGCACCTGTGTATAATGTCCACATGTATATACCGCTGCACCTGTGTATACTGCCTACATCTATATACCGCTGCACCTGTGTATAATGCCCACATGTATACACCGCTGTACCTGTGTATAATGCCCACATGTATATACTGCTGCACCTGTGTATAATGCTCACATGTATATACCGCTGCACCTGTGTATAATGCCACATGTATATACCACTGCACCTGTGTATAACGCCCACATGTATATACCGCTGCACCTGTGTATAACACCCACATGTATATACTGCTGCACCTGTGTATAACACCCACATGTATATACCGCTTCACCTGTGTATAATGCCCACATGTATATACCGCTGCACCTGTGTATAATGCCCACATGTATATACTGCTGCACCTGTGTATAATACAGACATGTATATACCGCTGCACCTGTGTATAATGCCCACAAGTATATACCGCTGCACCTGTGTATAATGCCACATGTATATATCGCTGCACCTGTGTATAATGCCCACATGTATATACCGCTGCACCTGTGTATAATGCAATCATGTATATACCGCTGCACCTGTGTATAATGCCCACATGTATATACCGCTGCACCTTTGTATAACACCCACATGTATATACCTCTGCACCTGTGTATAATGCCCACATGTATATACTGCTGCACCTGTGTATAATCCCCACATGTATATACTGCTGCACCTGTGTATAATGCCCACATGAATATACTGCTGCACCTGTGTATAATCCCCACATGTATATACCACTGCACCTGTGTATAACGCCCACATGTATATACCGCTGCACCTGTGTATAACACCCACATGTATATACCGCTGCACCTGTGTATAACACCCACATGTATATACTGCTGCACCTGTGTATAACACCCACATGTATATACCGCTTCACCTGTGTATAATGCCCACATGTATATACCGCTGCAACTGTGTATAATGCCCACATGTATATACCGCTGCACCTGTGTATAATGCCCACATGTATAAACTGCTGCACCTGTGTATAATGCCCACATGTATATACCGCTGCACCTGTGTATAATGCCCACATGTATATACCGCTGCACCTGTGTATAATGCCCACATGTATATACCGCTGCACCTGTGTATAATGCCCACATGTATATACTGCTGCACCTGTGTATAATACAGACATGTATATATCGCTGCACCTGTGTATAATGCCCACAAGTATATACCGCTGCACCTGTGTATAATGCCCACATGTATATACCGCTGCACCTGTGTATAATGCAATCATGTATATACCGCTGCACCTGTGTATAATGCCCACATGTATATACCGCTGCACCTTTGTATAACACCCACATGTATATACCTCTGCACCTGTGTATAATGCCCACATGTATATACTGCTGCACCTGTGTATAATCCCCACATGTATGTACTGCTGCACCTGTGTATAATGCCCACCTGAGGTAAAAGGTGACCCAACAGTGGAGGTGGGGCAGATATTAGTCACCCGCCGGGGGGGAGGCACTAGGACTCCCGGAAGTGGGAGGGTCAGGCACTCGGTCACCCGGCAGTGGGAGGTGCAGGCACTCGGTCACCCGGCAGTGGGAGGGACAGGCACTCGGTCACCCGGCAGTGGGAGGGGCAGGCACTCGGTCACCCAGCAGGGGGGGGGGGGGGGCAGATTTTAGTCACCCGCCGGGGGGAGAGGGGGGGGGGGGGGGAGGCAGGCAGGCACTAGGACTCACGGCAGTGGGAGGGGCAGATACTTGGTAGTGGGAGGGGCAGGCACTCGATCACACGGCAGTGGGAGGGGCAGGCACTCGGTCACCCGGCAGTGGGAGGGGCAGGCACTCGGTCACCCGGCAGTGGGAGGGGCAGGCACTCGGTCACCCGGCAGTGGGAGGGGCAGGCACTCGGTCACCTGGCAGTGGGAGGGGCCGGCCCTGCCAGTACCTGTGGGGCCTCCGGAGTGTCCAGGATTAGGTCAGGTAAGTCGGTCAGTAATCTGTTGAAGGCCTGCGCATTATCCTCCTCTGATAAGACTTTCTCCAGCAGGTCACACAGGAGGCGAGAGGTCAGCTCTCGGTGACTGGCCTTTCCTTCCATAGAGAGGGATACAGCCAGACGAGGGACCCCCGGCTTCTGACTCCCCAAATTCAGCTCATTCAGAAGTGCCTGAAATACACTGCACTGTTATACCATATGCTCAAATAAATATATACATACACTGCACTGTTATACCATATGGTCACATAAATATATACATACGCTGCACTGGTGTACCATATGCTCACATAAATATATACATACACTGCACTGGTGTACCATATGCTCAAATAAATATATACATACACTGCACTGTTATACCATATGGTCACATAAATATATACATACGCTGCACTGGTGTACCATATGGTCACATAAATATATACATACACTGCACTGTTATACCATACGCTCACATAAATATATACATACACTGCACTGGTGTACCATATGCTCAAATAAATATATACATACACTGCACTGTTATACCATATGGTCACATAAATATATACATACGCTGCACTGTTATACCATATGCTCACATAAATATATACATACGCTGCACTGTTATACCATATGCTCAAATATATACATACACTGCGCTGTTATACCATATGCTCACATAAATATATACATACGCTGCACTGTTATACCATATGCTCACATAAATATATACATACGCTGCACTGTTATACCATATGCTCAAATAAATATATACATACACTGCACTGTTATACCATATGGTCACATAAATATATACATACGCTGCACTGTTATACCATATGCTCACATAAATATATACATACGCTGCATTGTTATACCATATGGTCACATAAATATATACATACGCTGCACTGTTATACCATATGCTCACATAAATATATACATACGCTGCATTGTTATACCATATGGTCACATAAATATATACATACGCTGCATTGTTATACCATATGCTCACATAAATATATACATACGCTGCACTGGTGTACCATATGCTCACATAAATATATACATACGCTGCACTGGTGTACCATATGCTCACATAAATATATACATACGCTGCACTGGTGTACCATATGCTCACATAAATATATACATACGCTGCACTGGTGTACCATATGCTCACATAAATATATACATACGCTGCACTGGTGTACCATATGCTCACATAAATATATACATACGCTGCACTGGTGTACCATATGCTCACATAAATATATACATACGCTGCACTGGTGTACCATATGCTCACATAAATATATACATACGCTGCACTGTTATACCATATGCTCATATAAATATATACATACGCTGCACTGTTATACCATATGCTCACATAAATATATACATACACTGCACTGTTATACCATATGGTCACATAAATATATACATACGCTGCACTGTTATACCATATGCTCAAATAAATATATACATACACTGCACTGTTATACCATATGGTCACATAAATATACACATACGCTGCACTGTTATACCATATGCTCAAATAAATATATACATACACTGCACTGTTATACCATATGGTCACACAAATATATACATACGCTGCACTGGTGTACCATATGCTCACATAAATATATACATATGCTGCACTGGTGTACCATATGCTCACATAAATATATACATACGCTGCACTGGTGTATCATATGCTCACATAAATATATACATACGCTGCACTGGTGTACCATATGCTCACATAAATATATGCATACGCTGCACTGTTATACCATATGCTCACATAAATATATACATACGCTGCACTGTTATACCATACGTTCACATAAATATATACATACGCTGCACTGGTGTACCATATGCTCACATAAATATATACATACACTGCACTGGTGTACCATATGCTCACATAAATATATACATACGCTGCACTGGTGTACCTTATGCTCACATAAATATATACGCTGCACTGTTATACCATATGCTCAAATAAATATATACATATGCTGCACTGGTGTACCATATGCTCACATAAATATATACATACGCTGCACTGTTATACCATATGCTCAAATAAATATATACATATGCTGCACTGTTATACCATACGCTCACATAAATATATACATACACTGTACTGTTATACCATACGCTCACATAAATATATACATACACTGCACTGGTGTACCATATGCTCACATAAATATATACATACGCTGCACTGTTATACCATATGCTCACATAAATATATACATACGCTGCACTGTTATACCATACGCTCACATAAATATATACATACGCTGCACTGTTATACCATACGCTCACATAAATAATAAGAATTTACTCACCGGTAATTCAATTTCTCGTAGTCCGTAGTGGATGCTGGGAACTCCGTAAGGACCATGGGGAATAGACGGGCTCCGCAGGAGACTGGGCACTCTAAAAAAAGATTAGGTACTATCTGGTGTGCACTGGCTCCTCCCTCTATGCTCCTCCTCCAGACCTCAGTTAGGGAAACTGTGCCCGGAAGAGCTGACATTACAAGGAAAGGAAATTTTGAATCCAGGGTAAGACTCATACCAGCCACACCAATTACACCGTACAACTTGTGATAACTATACCCAGTTAACAGTATGAACAACAACTGAGCCTCACTAAACGGATGGCTCATAACAATAACCCTTAGTTAAGCAATAACTATATACACATATTGCAGAGAGTCCGCACTTGGGACGGGCGCCCAGCATCCACTACGGACTACGAGAAATAGAATTACCGGTGAGTAAATTCTTATTTTCTCTGACGTCCTAGTGGATGCTGGGAACTCCGTAAGGACCATGGGGATTATACCAAAGCTCCCAAACGGGCGGGAGAGTGCGGATGACTCTGCAGCACCGAATGAGCGAACTCTAGGTCCTCCTCAGCCAGGGTATCAAACTTGTAGAACTTAGCAAATGTGTTTGAACCCGACCTAGTAGCAGCTCGGCAAAGCTGTAATGCCGAGACCCCTCGGGCAGCCGCCCATGAAGAGCACACCTTCCTCGTGGAATGGTCTTTTACCGATTTTGGATGCGGCAATCCAGCCGCAGAGTGAGCCAGCTGAATCGTGCTACAGATCCAGCGAGCAATAGTTTGCTTTGAAGCAGGAGCACCCAGCTTATTGGATGCATACAGGATAAACAGCGAGTCAGTCTTCCTGACTCCAGCCGTTCTGGAAACATATATCTTCAAAGCCCTGACTACGTCCAGCAACTTGGAGTCCTCCAAGTCCCTAGTAGCCGCAGGCACCACAATAGGTTGGTTCAAATGAAACGATGACACCACCTTTGGGAGAAATTGGGGACGAGTCCTCAATTCTGCCCTGTCCATATGGAAGATCAGATATGGGCTTTTACATGACAAAGCCGCCAATTCTGACACACGCCTAGCCGATGCCAAGGCCAACAGCATGACCACTTTCCACGTGAGATATTTTAGTTCCACGGTCTTAAGTGGCTCTAACCAGTGTGACTTCAGGAAACTCAACACAACTTTAAGATCCCAAGGTGCCACTGGAGGCACAAAAGGGGGCTGAATATGCAGCACTCCCTTTACAAAAGTCTGAACCTCAGGCAGTGAAGCCAGTTCTCTTTGAAAGAAAATGGATAGGGCCGAAATCTGGACCTTTATGGACCCCAATTTAAGGCCCATAGTCACCCCTGACTGTAGGAAGTGCAGGAATCGACCCAGCTGGATTTCCTCCGTAGGGGCCTTCCTGGCCTCACACCAAGCAACATACTTCCGCCATATACGGTGATAATGTTTTGCTGTCACGTCTTTCCTAGCTTGTATCAGCGTAGGAATAACTTCATCCGGAATGCCTTTTTCCGCTAGGATCCGGCGTTCAACCGACATGCCGTCAAACGCAGCCGCGGTAAGTCTTGGAACAGACAGGGCCCTTATTGTAGCAAGTCCTGTCTGAGAGGCAGAGGCCATGGGTCCTCTGTGCGCATTTCTTGCAGTTCCGGGTACCAAGTCCTTCTTGGCCAATCCGGAAAAATGAGTATTGTTCTTATTCCTCTCTTTCTTACTATCCCCAGTACCTTGGGTATGAGAGGAAGAGGAGGAAACACATATATCGACTGGTACACCCACGGTGTCACTAGGGCGTCCACAGCTATCGCCTGAGGGTCCCTTGACCTGGCGCAATATCTTTTTAGCTTTTTGATGAGACGGGACGCCATCATGTCCACCTGTGGCAGTTCCCATCGCTTTGCGATCTGTGTGAAGACTTCTTGATGAAGTCCCCACTCTCCCGGGAGGAGGTCGTGTCTGCTGAGGAAGTCTGCTTCCCAGTTGTCCACTCCCGGAATGAACACTGCTGATAGTGCTTGCACGTGATACTCCGCCCATCGAAGAATCTTTGTGGCTTCCGCCATTGCCATCCTGCTTCTTGTGCCGCCCTGGCGGTTTACATGGGCGACCGCCGTGATGTTGTCTGACTGAATAAGTACTGGCCGGTTTTGAAGCAGGGGCTCTGCTTGACTCAGGGCGTTGTAAATGGCCCTTAGTTCCAGTATATTTATGTGTAGAGAAGTCTCCAGACTTGACCACAGCCCTTGGAAGTTTCTTCCCTGAGTGACTGCCCCCCACCCTCGGAGGCTTGCATCCGTGGTCACCAGGACCCAGTCCTGTATGCCGAACCTGCGGCCCTCGAGAAGGTGAGCACTCTGCAGCCACCACAGAAGAGACACCCTGGCCCTTGGGGACAGGGTGATCAGCCGATGCATCTGAAGATGCGATCCGGACCATTTGTCCAACAGATCCCACTGAAAGATCCTCGCATGGAACCTGCCGAAGGGAATGGCTTCGTATGAAGCCACCATCTTTCCCAGGACTCGCGTGCAGTGATGCACCGATACCTGTTTTGGTTTCAGGAGGTCCCTGACCAGAGATGCTAATTCCTGGGCCTTCTCCACCGGGAGAAACACCTTCTTCTGTTCTGTGTCCAGAATCATGCCCAGGAAAAGCAGACGCGTCGTAGGAATCAGCTGCGACTTTGGAACATTCAGAATCCAACCGTGCTGTAGTAACACCTCCTGAGAGAGTGTTACGCTGATCAACAACTGCTCCCTGGACCTCGCCTTTATGAGGAGATCGTCCAAGTACGGGATAATTATAACTCCCTTCTGCCGAAGGAGTATCATCATTTCGGCCATTACCTTGGTAAATATTCTCGGTGCCGTGGACAGGCCAAACGGCAACGTCTGGAATTGGTAATGACAGTCCTGTACCACAAATCTGAGGTACTCCTGGTGAGGTAGGTAAATGGGGACATGCAAGTAAGCATCTTTGATGTCCAGCGACACCATAAAATCCCCCTCTTCCAGGCTTGCAATCACCGCTCTGAGCGATTCCATTTTGAACTTGAATTTCTTTATATAAGTGTTCAAGGACTTTAAATTCAGAATGGGTCTCACCGAACCGTCCGGTTTCGGTACCACAAACATTGTGGAATAGTAACCCCGTCCCTGTTGAAGGAGGGGGACCCTGACAATCACTTGCTGGAGGTACAGCTTGTGAATTGCCGCCAGCACTACCTCCCTTTCCATGGGGGAAGCTGGCAAGGCTGATTTGAGGTAACGGCGGGGGGGAGTCGCTTTGAATTCCAGCTTGTATCCCTGAGATACAATTTGTATAGCCCAGAGATCCACCTGTGAGCGAACCCACTGGTTGCTGAAGTTTCTGAGACGCGCCCCCACCGCACCTGGCTCCGCCTGTGGAGCCCCAACGTCATGCGGTGGACTTAGTGGAAGCAGGGGAGGACTTTTGTTCCTGGGAACTGGCTGCATGGTGCAGCTTCTTACCTCTACCCCTGCCTCTGGCAAGAAAGGATGCACCCCTGACCCTCTTGCCTTTTTGGGAACGAAAGGACTGCATTTGATAATACGGTGCTTTCTTAGGCTGTGAGGAAACCTGAGGCAAGAAAGTGGACTTTCCAGCTGTCGCTGTAGACACGAGGTCCGACAGACCGTCCCCAAACAATTCCTCACCCTTATAAGGCAAAACCTCCATGTGTTTTTTAGAACCAGCATCCCCTGTCCATTGCCGAGTCCATAAGACCCTCCTGGCAGAAATGGACATAGCATTAATTCTAGATCCCAGCAGGCAAATGTCCCTGTGGCCGGAGAGCCCCAGCCACGAGGCAAATGGCCGCCGCGGCACTGAAGGGGTTAACCCCTAGTGCCCGGCGCCATTTTAAAGGACAAAGGGCGCTTGGCGCCAGATTTAAAAATGCTGTGGGCGCTAGGCGCCGTGTTTTATGAAAATGTATAAGACTGTAATTTTTAAGCTGTGCCGTGGTCCCGGACCTCTCCGGAGACCACGGCAGTGAGGACAGCCCCCGGCGCGCTCAGCAGAGTGTGCACGCCGGGGGAGAGGACAGCCGCTGACCGCCGGAGTCCGGGAGCTCCGCTCCCGGCAGCGGTCAGTGCAGCCCCGGGCGCACTGGAGTGTGCGCGCCGGGGAGAAGGGAGAGCCGCTGCTGGGCGCCTCAGCCCGTTGGAGGTGGCCAGCCGCAGCAGCCGGGACGGACGTCCCGGGCTGCTAGCCGGCGGGGTGGGGGGGGGGGGGTGCGCCGCAGCCCGGCTCCCCGCCGGACGCTGCGGCGAGGACACTTGCAATCAGCGCCGCACACAGGGGACCGGGCTAGCCAGATCCCTGCGCGGCGAGCCCACCACAGGCGCCGCTCATGGGGGACCGGGCTAGCCGGCTCCCTAGCGGCGTGGGGGAAATTAGGCTGCCGAGCAGGCTGATGAGCGCTGGGGTCCGGGAGCTACGCTCCCGGCGCCTCAGCACTACAACAGAGCTAGAGTCACGGCGGCCGGGACAAGTGTCCCGGGCCGCCGGGCTTCAGTACAGGGGGGTGCGCCGCTGCGTGCGGCGAGGCCACAAAGGTAGTGCCACACTGGGGGAGACAGGGAGAGCCAGCTCCCTGGACCCCAGTGGCAGGCAGGCAGGCAGGCAGGCTGGAGGGTGGGGGAAGCCAGCCCATACCTCCAGCACTGAGAGAGCCCTAGCAGCCAGGCTGCAGGACTAGGACACAGTATTCCACAAACCAGACATTGTGTAAAATAATAGAAAGTACAGTGTGTTGTAAGGCACTGCAGTGCCTAGGTATGTGGAGCCTGTGCAGGCTCAGAGTGTATTGAAATGTATAACATGTACAGTGTGATTTAAATGTAATGTATTTAAAGGTAAATTGCACTTACTTGGTTGTGTGTCCCAGGAGGGGGGAATCCATGGCTGTGCAGGCTGATGGATTCTCCCAGACCTTTTCCCCAAAAACGGAATGCTTTCCCATCCAGCCTCACACTTCCAAGGGGCACAGGGAGAGAGAGAAGCAGCTCAGCTATGAAACAAGCTGAGTGGTTTCTTGGAGCTCCATGGAGATCACCCGTAGTGGCCAAGAGACCTGGACCGGGGAGCCAGGCTGCCCAGCTCTGGAGCCCAAATCCAGGCTGCAGCCAGTGGGCTGGGTCCCGGGCAGGTTTCTGGAAGTCAGTTTAGGAGGGAAAACTTTCCCCTAGCCAGACTGAACGGCACCGGGGAGTATCCTGATTCTCCAAGATGGGAGAGTCAAAGGAGACCGACCACTCCCCACTGTCCATAGGGGACAATGTTAGCTGTGCATGAGACCAAGGCATGCACAGCTCATGGGTAAACATTGATTGGTTGTGCACCACAGGGCGGGCTTACCCCCTGTGGTAAGGGGTCTTGGAGAGGGATAAAAGGAGGGCAGTTGGCCCATAGGAGGTGTATTGTAACATCTTATTCTGCTGAAAACATCTGATTGTACACCATCCTCTCCACCCCACAGCGGGCACACACCGTCCTCTCCACCCCACAGCGGGAACACACCATCCTCTCCACCCCACAGCGGGCACACACCGTCCTCTCCACCCCACACACAGCGGGCACATGTGTGTAATGACAGCCGCACAGACATGTGGCAGCGTGCGGAGAGTAACGGTATCCCCCCGTATACAGACAGACAGGTACTTACTATAACCTCTCCCGTGTCTCCATGCTCAAAGTATTCTCTGACCATCGGCTGCACGGTCTTCTGTAGCCCGGCCTCATCCATCTCCAGGACCACCTTCTGGTACACCGTGTCCCCCTGGTGGAAAGGCCGCACAGTTACCCCTGAGTACAGATACCTGGCCCCGGGCGAGACTTCTGCCACACTGCGTTATTACATTCCGCTACGGTTATAACGCTCAGTCTGAGTATTATTCATCAGACTGCGCAGCCTCCGGGGCGCCCTCCGCTCTGCCGGAACATAGGACGGTGGCCTGGTGGCGCTGGCAGTAATATTACACTGGGGCAACAAGTAACCGAACTTTTATTTCTACCCACTCTCGTCTCTAATAATACTGTGAGCGTACAGACTCAAATTACCCACCACCAGTTACCACGCAGACACACCCACAACTGTCAGCCGCCCCCCAATTACCACCCAGACACGCCCACAACTGTCAGCCACCCCCCAATTACCACGCAGACACACCCACGACTGTCAGCCGCCCCACAATTACCACCCAGACACACCCACAACTGTCAGCCGCCCCCCAGTTACCACCCAGACACGCCCACAACTGTCAGCCGTCCCCCCAATTACCACGCAGACACACCCACAACTGTCAGCCGCCCCCCCAAATTACCACCCAGACACACCCACAACTGTCAGCTCCCCCAATTACCACGCAGACACACCCACAACTGTCAGCCGCCCCCCAATTACCACCCAGACACGCCCACAACTGTCAGCCGCCCCCCAATTACCACCCAGACACGCCCACAACTGTCAGCCGCCCCCCAATTACCACCCAGACACACCCACAACTGTCAGCCGCCCCCCAATTACCACCCAGACACACCCACAACTGTCAGCCGCTCCCCAGATACCCCGCAGACACGCCCACAACTGTCATCCACCCCCCAATTACCACCCAGACACACCCACAACTGTCAGCCGCACCTCAATTACCACGCAGACACACCCACAACTGTCAGCCGCCCCCCAATGCCCCCCAGACACGCCCACAACTGTCAGCCGCCCACCAATTACCATCCAGACACACCCACAACTGTCAGCCGCCCCCCCAATTACCATCCAGACACGCCCACAACTGTCAGCCGCCTCCCAATACCACCCAGACACGCCTACAACTATTAGCTGCCCCCAATTACCATCCAGACACACCCACAACTGTCAGCCACCCCCCAGTTACCATCCAAACACGCCCACAACTGTCAGCCACCTCCCAATACCACCCAGACACGCCCACAACTGTCAGCCGCCCCCCAATTACCACCCAGACACTCCCACGACTGTCAGCCGCCCCACAATTACCACCCAGACACACCCACAACTGTCAGCCGCCCCCCAGTTACCACCCAGACACGCCCACAACTGTCAGCCGTCCCCCCAATTACCACGCAGACACACCCACAACTGTCAGCCGCCCCCCCCCCCAATTACCACCCAGACACGCCCACAACTGTCAGCCGTCCCCCCAATTACCACGCAGACACACCCACAACTGTCAGCCGCCCCCCCCCCAAATTACCACCCAGACACACCCACAACTGTCAGCTCCCCCAATTACCACGCACACACCCATAACTGTCAGCCGCCCCCCAATTACCACGCAGACACGCCCACAACTGTCAGCCGCCCCCCCAATTACCATCCAGACACACCCACGACTGTCAGCCGCCCCCCAATTACCACCCAGACACACCCACAACTGTCAGCCGCCCCCCGAATTACCACCCAGACACACCCACAATTCAGCCGCCCCCCAATTACCACCCAGACACACCCACAACTGTCAGCCCCCCCCCCCCAATTACCACGCAGACACACCCACAACTGTCAGCCGCCCCCCCCCCCCAATTACCACCCAGACACGCCTACGACTGTCAGCCGCCCCCCCAATTACCACCCAGACACGCCCACGCTGTCAGCCGCCCCCCAATTACCATCCAGACACGCCCGCGACTGTCAGCCGTCCCCCAGTAACACATGGTGGGGGGCAGGAATTAGAGTAACACACGGGGAGTGGGGGGAATTAAAGTAACACACGGGGAGGGATGGTTTTAAGAGTAACACACAGGCAGGAGTGGCCGGGAATTAGAGTAACACAATGGGGGGGGCATAAATTAGAGTAACACAATGAGGGGGCTGGAATTAGAGTAACACATGGGGGGGGGGCAGGAATTAGAGTAACACATGGAGGAGGAGGGAGATTAGAGTAACACACGGGGAGGGGATTAGAGTAACACACGGGGAGGGGATTAGAGTAACACACGGGGGGAGGGGATTAGAGTAACACCGCCACGTAGAGATTGGCTGCTCTCTGGCAGAAATGAGTGACGGCCGCTGTGGTCTCGCTGTAGACCTGTCACACCTTTCAGGGGTCAGAGGGAAGACCTCTCACAACTCTCAGGGGTCAGAGGGAAGACCTGTCACGCCTCTCAGGGGTCAGAGGGAAGACATGTCACGCCTCTCAGGGGTCAGAGGGAAGACCTGTCACACCTCTCACGGGTCAGAGGGAAGACCTCTCACACCTCTCAGGGGTCAGAGGGAAGACCTGCGCGCCCTGTCACACCTCTCAGGGGTCAGAGGGAAGACCTGTCACACCTCTCAGGGGTCAGAGGGAAGACCTGCGCGCCCTGTCACACCTCTCAGGGGTCAGAGGGAAGACCTGTCACACCTCTCAGAGGTCAGACCTGTCACACCTCTCAGGGGTCAGAGGGGAGACCTGTCACACCTCTCAGGGGTCAGAGGGGAGACCTGTCACGCCTCTCAGGGGTCAGAGGGAAGACCTGTCACGCCTCTCAGGGGTCAGAGGGAAGACCTGTCACGCCTCTCAGGGGTCAGAGGGAAGACCTGCGCGCCCTGTCACACCTAATGTATCCCCCTTATATTATAAAACGGTTCTTACCTGGGCGGATTCATCATAATTGGGGTCTCGAGCATCAGGCTCCTGATAAGTGTACACCTGTCCTGGAGCCCCCCACACACCTTTCCCACCAGCGCCTCCTGCAGGAGAGAGCAGAGCGTCACCCATACTGCCGAATATAATCCCCCCACCCACCTCTACGTGACCAAACCCCTCTCTAACCCATTCACCCCACAGCGGGCACACACACCGTCTTCTCCACCCCACAGCGGGCACACACCGTCCTCTCCACCCCACACACAGCGGGCACGCACTGTCCTCTCCACCCCACACACAGCGGGCACGCACCGTCCTCTCCACCCCACACACAGCGGGCACGCACCATCCTCTCCACCCCACACACAGCGGGCACACACACCGTCCTCTCCACCCCACAGCGGGCACACACCGTCCTCTCCACCCCACACACGGCGGGCACGCACCGTCCTCTCCACCCCACACACGGCGGGCACGCACCGTCCTCTCCACCCCACACACGGCGGGCACGCACCGTCCTCTCCACCCCACACACGGCGGGCACGCACCGTCCTCTCCACCCCACACACAGCGGGCACGCACCGTCCTCTCCACCCCACACACAGCGGGCACGCACAGTCCTCTCCACCCCACACACAGCAGGCACACACCGTCCTCTCCACCCCACACAGCAGGCACACACCGTCCTCTCAACCCCACACACAGTGGGCACACACCGTCCTCTCCACACACAGCGGGTACACACCGTCCTCTCCACCCCACAGCGGGCACACACCGTCCTCTCCACCCCACACACGGCGGGTACGCACCGTCCTCTCCACCCCACACACGGCGGGCACGCACCGTCCTCTCCACCCCACACACGGCGGGCACGCACCGTCCTCTCCACCCCACACACGGCGGGCACGCACCATCCTCTCCACCCCACAGCGGGCACGCACCGTCCTCTCAACCCCACACACAGCGGGCACACACCGTCCTCTCCACCCCACACACAGTGGGCACACACCATCCTCTCCACCCCACAGCGGGCACACACCGTCCTCTCCACCCCACAGCGGGCACACACCGTCCTCTCCACCCCACACACAGCGGGCACACACCGTCCTCTCCACCCCACACACAGCGGGCACACACACCATCCTCTCCACCCCACAGCGGGCACACATCGTCCTCTCCACCCCACAGCGGGCACACACCGTCCTCTCCACCCCACACACAGCGGGCACACACCGACCTCTCCACCCCACACACAGCGGGCACACACCATCCTCTCCACCCCACAGCGGGCACACACCGTCCTCTCCACCCCACAGCGGGCACACACCGTCCTCTCCACCCCACACACACAGCGGGCACACACCGTCCTCTCCACCCCACACAGTGGGCACACACCGTCCTCTCCACCCCACACACAGCGGGCACACACCGTCCTCTCCACCCCACAGCGGGTACACACCGTCCTCTCCACCCCACACAGCGGGCACACACCGTCCTCTCCACCCCACACAGCGGGCACACACCGTCCTCTCCACCCCACACACAGCGGGCACGCACCGTCCTCTCCACCCCACACACAGCGGGCACACACCGTCCTCTCCACCCCACACACAGCGGGCACACACCGTCCTCTCCACCCCACACACAGCGGGCACACACCGTCCTCTCCACCCCACACACAGCGGGCACACACCGTCCTCTCCACCCCACACAGCGGGCACACACTGTCCTCTCCACCCCACACACAGCGGGCACACACCATCCTCTCCACCCCACACATCGGGAACACACCTCTACGACTACAACCTCCCCACCCCAACTAACATCCCCATACCCTCTACAACTACAACCTCCCCACCCCAACTAACATCCCCATACCCTCTAAAACTACAACCTCCCCACCCCAACTAACATCCCCATAACCTCTACGACTACAACCTCCCCATCCCAACTAACATCCCCATTCCCTGTACGACTACAACCTCCCCACCCAAACTAACATCCCCATTCCCTCTACGACTACAACCTCCCCACCCCAACTAACATCCCCATACCCTCGACAACTACAACCTCCCCACCCCAACTAACATCCCCATACCCTCTACGACTACAACCTCCCCACCCCAACTAACATCCCCATTCCCTCTACGACTACAACCTCCCCACCCCAATTAACATCCCCATACCCACTACGACTACAACCTCCCCATCCCAACTAACATCCCCATTCCCTGTACGACTACAACCTCCCCACCCAAACTAACATCCCCATTCCCTCTACGACTACAACCTCCCCACCCCAACTAACATCCCCATACCCTCTATGACTACAACCTCCCCACCCCAACTAACATCCCCATACCCACTACGACTACAACCTCCCCATACCCTCTATGACTACAACCTCCCCACCCCAACTAACATCCCCATTCCCTCTACGACTACAACCTCCCCACCCCAACTAACATCCCCATACCCTCTATGACTACAACCTCCCACCCCAACTAACATCCCCATACCCACTACGACTACAACCTCCCCATACCCTCTATGACTACAACCTCCCCACCCCAACTAACATCCCCATTCCCTCTACGACTACAACCTCCCCACCCCAACTAACATCCCCATACCCTCTACGACTACAACCTCCCCATCCCAACTAACATCCCCATTCCCTCTACGACTACAACCTCCCCACCCCAACTAACATCCCCATACCCTCTACAACTACAACCTCCCCACCCCAACTAACATCCCCATACCCTCTATGACTACAACCTCCCCACCCCAACTAACATCCCCATTCCCTCTATGACTACAACCTCCCCACCCCAACTAACATCCCCATTCCCTGTACATCTACAACCTCCCCAACTAACATCCCCATTCCCTCTACGACTACAACCTCCCCACCCCAACTAACATCCCCATACCCTCTATGACTACAACCTCCCCACCCCAACTAACATCCCCATTCCCTCTACGACTACAACCTCCCCACCCCAACTAACATCCCCATTCCCTCTACGACTACAACCTCCCCACCCCAACTAACATCCCCATTCCCTCTACGACTACAACCTCCCCACCCCAACTAACATCCCCATTCCCTCTACGACTACAACCTCCCCACCCCAACTAACATCCCCATTCCCTCTACGACTACAACCTCCCCACCCCAACTAACATCCCCATTCCCTCTACGACTACAACCTCCCCACCCCAACTAACATCCCCATTCCCTCTACGACTACAACCTCCCCACCCCAACTAACATCCCCATTCCCTCTACGACTACAACCTCCCCACCCCAACTAACATCCCCATTCCCTCTACGACTACAACCTCCCCACCCCAACTAACATCCCCATTCCCTCTACGACTACAACCTCCCCACCCCAACTAACATCCCCATTCCCTGTACGACTACAACCTCCCCAACTAACATCCCCATTCCCTCTACGACTACAACCTCCCCACCCCAACTAACATCCCCATACCCTCTACAACTACAACCTCCCCACCCCAACTAACATCCCCATACCCTCTATGACTACAACCTCCCCACCCCAACTAACATCCCCATTCCCTCTACGACTACAACCTCCCCACCCCAACTAACATCCCCATTCCCTCTACGACTACAACCTCCCCACCCCAACTAACATCCCCATTCCCTCTACGACTACAACCTCCCCACCCCAACTAACATCCCCATTCCCTCTACGACTACAACCTCCCCATCCCAACTAACATCCCCATTCCCTGTACGACTACAACCTCCCCAACTAACATCCCCATTCCCTCTACGACTACAACCTCCCCACCCCAACTAACATCCCCATACCCTCTACAACTACAACCTCCCCACCCCAACTAACATCCCCATACCCTCTATGACTTCAACCTCCCCACCCCAACTAACATCCCCATTCCCTCTACGACTACAACCTCCCCACCCCAACTAACATCCCCATTCCCTCTACGACTACAACCTCCCCACCCCAACTAACATCCCCATTCCCTCTACGACTACAACCTCCCCACCCCAACTAACATCCCCATTCCCTCTACGACTACAACCTCCCCACCCCAACTAACATCCCCATTCCCTCTACGACTACAACCTCCCCACCCCAACTAACATCCCCATTCCCTCTACGACTACAACCTCCCCACCCCAACTAACATCCCCATTCCCTCTACGACTACAACCTCCCCACCCCCAGCCAACACCAGATCTGCTAACTCCAGCTCCAGGCCTCCTTCACCACCAGTCCTCAGCTCTGACACCCCAGCTCCCCTATACCTTTCTTTGGGAGTCCGCGGCCTTTGCCCATGCGTGACTTCCTGTCATTGCCCCTGCCCCGTGGGCTGAGGGGCTCCGCTGAGCAGTCTGTGCTCTCCGACTCCCGGGCAGAGTCACGCGATGATGTACGCCGGAGCCTACGCTTGGCCTTCGCCTTCATTTTTGCTTCATGAAGAGCCTTCTCCTGTGGAGTCCAGTCAGGTGACACCTCCTCCTCGCTGAGCTCCTCCCCCACCACGGCATCCTCCTCACCTGGACCCATCCCAGCAGAAGATTAACTTACAAGCGGCAATGTGCCCTAGAAGAAAAAGAGAGGAGTCATAGACAGCTTAAGAGGAGAGGACCTCCACCAACAAGGAGATCAGACATCAAGTCCAGGCTAATAATTCATCCCTGGTCACAGCTCCATCTCCTCGTATCACCAGGTGCCAACCCCTGCTCAAGATGGGTAGGGAGCGCTCAGTGACAGGAGGTAGCCGGGGGTGAGGGTAGGGAGCGCTCAGTGACAGGAGGTAGTCGGGGGTGAGGGTAGGGAGCGCTCAGTGACAGGAGGTAGCCGGGGGTGAGGGTAGGGAGCGCTCAGTGACAGGAGGTAGCCGGGGGTGAGCGGCAGGGAAGGGGTCACGGGACAGGGGCGGCAGGGAAGGGGTCATGGGACAGGGGCGGCAGAGAAGGGGTGACGGGACAGGGGCGGCAGGGAAGGGGTCATGGGACAGGGGCGGCAGGGAAGGGGTCATGGGGCAGGGGCGGCAGGGAAGGGGTCACGGGACAGGGGCGGCAGGGAAGGGGTCACGGGACAGGGGCGGCAGGGAAGGGGTCACGGGACAGGGGCAGCAGGGAAGGGGTCACGGGACAGGGGTGGCAGAGAAGGGGTCACGGGACAGGGGCGGCAGAGAAGGGGTCACGGGACAGGGGCAAAAAGTCATCAGGGAAGGGGAGTGGAGTAAGGGGTTAAAGGGTTACAGGGAGTGGAGTAAGGGGTTAAAGGGCTGGGAGGACTGGTGGAAGGGGTCAAAGGGCTAAGGGGGGTGGAGGAAGGGGTTAAAGGTCTGGGAGGACTGGAGGAAGGGGTTAAATGTCTGGGAGGACTGGAGGAAGGGGTTAAAGGTCTGGGAGGACTGGAGGAAGGGGTTAAAGGGCTGGGATGACTGGGGGAAGGAGTTAAAGGTCTGGGAGGACTGGAGGAAGGGGTTAAAGGTCTGGGAGGACTGGTGGAAGGGGTCAACGGGCTAAAGGGAGTGGAGGAAGGGGTCAAATGGCTAAGGGGAGTGGAGGAAGGGGTCAAATGGCTGGGAGGACTGGAGGAAGGGGTTAAAGGGCTAAGGGGAGCGGAGGAAGGGGTTAAAGGGCTAAGGGGAGTGGAGGAAGGGGTTAAAGGTCTGTGAGGACAGGAGGAAGGGGTTAAAGGTCTGGGATGACAGGAGGAAGGGGTTAAAGGTCTGGGAGGACTGGAGGAAGGGGTTAAAGGTCTGGGAGGACTGGAGGA
>NC_086444.1:1249608189-1249685189 GCF_028390025.1 Pseudophryne corroboree
CAACATTTAAAATGTCGACAAGTCAAAAAGTCAACATGAGTTTTTCATTGAAACCGACTTGTTCTTACTTTACCATTCCAGTGGACACTTATATAGTGTCCATGTCAACCTATGTCAACATACACAACAAAAAACAATGAAAAACCTGTGTCGACTTTTTGACCTGTCGCCTTTTTAAATGTCGGTATTTTGACCATCAATCAATTGTTGTCGGTATTTTCACCATCTGGGTTTTGATTGTAGGCATTTCATACTGATCCCATACAAACATTGCTGCGTCAGGGGACAAGACACAGTTAATCAACATGGCAGAAAGCGAGGGTTAGGTGCCACTGTAGAGAGTATTGAAAAGAAAACAGCCCGAGAGAGGGAAAAGCACAGGAGGAAAGAGGGCCATGCTCATGAGAGCTACATTTTGAAGAGGAGGGGCAGACAGACGGGTGATACATATGGGGTATAAGTGAGCGCGGAACAGAGGGTTAGGCTGAGAGATGGCTGGTTTTGATGAAAAAGTGGGTCTTAAGAGCCTATTTAAAGTTATGTAGAGAGTCCGATAGGGAGAGGTAGAGAATTCCAGAGGTAGGGAGGACTACGGCCAAAATCTTGGAGGCAGGGAAAGGAGGAAGTAATCAGTTGCCAGGAGATGCGGCATGTATTTGTGGAACAAAGATGATGGGTGGGAACGCAAAGGGATATAAGGTCAGAGATGTAAAATGAGAGAGGAGTGGGTGAGGGCTTTGTATGAGAGTGGACGAAGCTTGAATTGAATTGTGTAAGGGAAGGGAGGCCAGTGAGGGGCTTGTAGTGTGTTTGGTGAGGAAGATGAGCCAAGTAAGAGTATTGAGGATATATTGGAGTGGAGAGAGGTGTGTGTCGGGAAGGCCAGATAGAAGATTACAGTAGTCTGATCTGGAGCTGACCAGTGAGTGGATGAGGGTCATAGTGGCATCCTGGGTGAGAACGGGTCTGATCCTGGAAATATGTTTGAGTTGGAAGCGGCAGGACTGCAAGAGGTACTGAATGTGTGGTGTGAAGGAGAGAGAGGAGTCAAGGTAAGGACAGCGCACTTGGGGGCTAGAGGAGATAGTAGTGCCATCAATAGATGAGATTGTAGGAGGTGAGGTTGTGCGGGAGGGAGGGAAGATGATCAGCTCAGTATTAGACATGTTAAGTTTAAGAAAGCACTGGGACATCCAGGAAGAGGTAGCAGAGAGACAGTTGGAGATATGAGAGGGGGGAGAGGTCACATGAGGAAAGGTAGATCTGAGTATCATCAGCAGAGATGGTATTGTAAGAACAAATGAGCTCACCTAAAGAGGACATAGAAAGAAAAGAGAGGTCCAAGAACAGAACCAGATACCTACAGTTGGGAAAAGTGAGAAGGTGGGTCACAAGAGGAGTTGGTCAGAGGACAGGAGAGGATGGTCAACACTGTCAAAAGCAGCCCTTGGATTTGGCAGCATGGAAGTCATAGCAGACGTTCGTGAGAGCAGTTTCAGTGGAGTGAAGAGAATGGAAGCCAAAACTGAAATGGGGCGAGCAGGGAGTGGGAGGAATGAAAGGTAATAAGACGGGTGTAGGTTGAGAAAGTGATATGGATTAATTGTTAGGTATTTTAAGAATAGGGGAGACAAGGGTATGCTTGAAGGCAGAGGGGACAGTGCTAGGGGGAGATACTGAGGAGGTGGAGAAGATGGGAACAGGCAGAGAAGAGAGGTAGCAGAGGAGGTGAGAGGACATAGAGTCTAATGGGGAGCGGATGATGGCCTTTACTTCATCTCCAGATACAGGGGTAAAAGAAGTCAGAGATGGTAAGATGAATGAGGAGGGGTGGTCAGGGAAAGGAGTGGGTTAAATAAAATATTGAACGCACATACCTGTAAAAATAAAAGAGTGATTAATAAAAATGTTACAGCTCTTTTTGTGAGTGATTGGTGAAACGGAGATATTTCTAGTATTTGCTTTCCAATATAGAACAGGTTGGACAGTCTTTATGAGCGGATATAAACTTCCCCTGCTATCCCTGCTTGTACCTTTAGCGGCTTGATGTTACTGACTGAAGGTCCTCCGTTTTCCTCACCGTGAAAGTCTCCAACGCGTTTCGGGTTCAAAAACCCTTTAACTAGGATGTTAAAGTGTTTTTGAACCCGAAACGCGTTGGAGACTTTCATGGTGAGGAAAACGGAGGACCTTCAGTCAGTGCACGCAAACGCTGACACACTTTAAACAAGTGACCGCATGAAGAGATCAAGCCGGAGCGGCCGCAACGACGGGAAGACGGCATCAATGACAACTGCGGCAGACGCTTGTGCAGTAACATCAAGCCGCTAAAGGTACAAGCAGGGATAGCAGGGGAAGTTTATATCCGCTCATAAAGACTGTCCAACCTGTTCTATATTGGAAAGCAAATACTAGAAATATCTCCGTTTCACCAATCACTCACAAAAAGAGCTGTAACATTTTTATTAATCACTCTTTTATTTTTACAGGTATGTGCGTTCAATATTTTATTTAATTACTCAAGCGCTCCTTTTTTATAATTTTTTCATTGTATCCATTATATGGAGCTGCTAATATAACACACACTAGCGCGGCAACTATTTTACTATTTTGAAAGGAGTGGGTTGCTAAAGCTTCTGTTGGGATGTGATGTCCTGACGTATGGAGTCTATTTTGGATGTGAAGTACAGTAGGTGTCAAAGTCAAGGGAACAGAGTGAAGAATGGAGTTGATGCAGAGGAGAGAGTCGACGATGGCAAACAGACGCTGGGAGTTTGAAGAATAGGTGATGATGAGGTTCTTGAAATCTGGGTGTTTAGAGAAGGAAAGGGCAGCACTGTAGGATGAGAGCATAGATCGAAATGGAGAAAATCTTCTTTAGAGTGTGACTTCCTCCGCTGACGCTCAGCAGGAAGTGAACATTTAGATATCTGGGGCATTAGGTGTGCCAGGGTTGAGGTGTTGATCTGTGAAGGTGAATAGTGGTTGCTGGAGCAACAGGTTAAAGAGCAGACGTAAGGGAGGCATTGTCTAGGGAAGAGGCTTATTCAGGGGGTTCCGGTATGAATGGTCGACAGTCATTAGGTCGACCACTATTGGTCGACATTGACACATGGTCGACACATGAAAAGGTCGACATGAGTTTAACTTTTTTTTTGTGCCGTTTTTTGCGTAAAGTGACTGGGAACCCCAATTAGTGCACCGCTTCGCTCGCCATGCTTCGGGCATGGTGCCTCACTCCGCTACCACTTAGATCGGCACAGATTACCGTTCCAATCATAGTCCACGTGGATCGTAAAGTATGGAAAAGTTCCCCAAAAGAACAAAAAGTTAAAACTCATGTCGACCTTTTCATGTGTCGACCATTTTCATGCGTTGACCATGTGTCCACGCCGACCATGTCAATGTCGACCAGTAGTGGTCGACCTAATGACTGTCGACCATAACATGGTCGACCATGGGAACGGATACCATTCAGGGCATGCCCGAGAGAATAGGAAAGAGAAGGGGGCCAAGCAGGGAGAATATGGAAACCGTGTCACTGGCCTCAATGCTGGGGGTGTGAAAAGTGAGGCTACAGCTGTAACAACCCGTTACATGGGTCTTCTTGGTAATGGTGTGCAAGTTCTTCCTCTTCACACCTTGTGGGTCTCTTGGTATCAGTGCCTCCACCCAAATCTCAACATGACGATCTTTTTCTGGGAAGTGTTTGGGTCCGGAACACCAGAGGGAGACACCAACATGTACTTAGATCCCCCTTCCCCCCAGGTGACTGTATCACACAGATATGTTGCAAAAGCCACCCTGGCACATTTATTAAAAGGGTCTAAACTAATACGAGTTATGGTAGACCTACCTTTGTTAAATCTTTCTCTTTGAAGTCCGTAGGGTCCACAGGGATACCATGGGGTGTAGGTGAGGACTAAAAAGGTATACAGGGGAGGATTTTGTCTTTGACTGTATATAAAGGGCCCTGTGAGCCCTGAGTAATAGAGATATCCACTGACTGAGAGGAGAAATCTGCTGTAACATCCTGTGTGATGTGAGTGGTTCTCAGCA
Source organism: Pseudophryne corroboree (assembly GCF_028390025.1). NCBI lineage: Eukaryota > Metazoa > Chordata > Amphibia > Anura > Myobatrachidae > Pseudophryne > Pseudophryne corroboree. The sequence goes on from NC_086444.1 coordinate 1,249,612,249, forward strand.
CATTCTATCTCGCCTTTACAACGAGTGCATCCATATCCTGCGTTCAGCAGTATTGCGCAAAATGCTATTCCATTTACCGGCTGTCCTGGAGCGAACTTAACATCTCCAAGCTCCGCCCTCTGCCAGCTACCGTGCAGCGCCTGGTCCATGGTGAGTGACCAGAGGCGACCAGACAACACCAACCAGGAGGTGTGGCCACAGCTTGTCTACGCGAGGTACCAATCAGAGGAACCTGGTGATGGCAGCAAAGTACCCGCCCACTGCGCAGTGGAAGGAGTCAGTAATAGGCAGTTACAGGGAATACCCTATTGGCTCATGGGAATAAACAAGTCTGCGATCTCTTGGCGCAGGCAGCGAGCTGCATCCGGTCACAGATATAAAAAAGCCAATTACACGTTACTCCGTCTCACAGGGCGCGTACGCGCTATCTGCACCACATACAGGAGACCGGCATGTAACAAGCAGAACACAGCGTATGTAACACGCACGCTCCTCTGCGGACCCTTCACAAAGGGGAACAACAATCTCCAAGCCCAGGCAGAATTACACAATAACTAATATGAAAATGGTTTTATTCAGTGATCTACACATCTCACAGGAGCCCAGACACACAATGATGCAGTATGACAATATAATCCATGGTGGTCAGTGACGCAGGAGGGGAGGCAGCAAGGCAGCGACATCAGGTGCAGCCAACCACAGAACACGTAGACGTCCCGCTGTATCACCGTTACTCTAGCACCCCGGCCAGGGGTCCTGCCGCGTCTTCCGGCTCAGGAATGAGATCTTCCGTGCCATCTCAGAGTTATAGATGCGCTTACAGGTCTCATATTTGATCCTCCTTTTCTTAATACACGGCTTCTCGTAATAACGTCTCTGCTTCACTTCCTCAATGATCCCGTCAGTAGTAAGGATCCTGCGTGTAAAGAGAGAGGTGATCAGTCTACGCCAGATCCCCAAATATGAGACCACAACGCAATCTGCAGCCAATATGAGTTACCACTGAGCTCCATGCTAGCAATCCGTCCGAGGACTGGTACCTATAGTACTTGCCTACAGCACACCACAGGCACGGTCACTGAGGTAGCAGGTAATACGCCATATAAGGAGATTTATTGTAGACTTACAGTGGTTAAATCTCTTTCTGCGAGGTACACTGGATTCCACAGGGAATAACATTGGGGTGTAGAGTTGGATCTTGATCCGAGGCACCAACCGGCTAAAGCTTTGACTGTTCCCAGGATGCATTGCACCACCTCCTCTATAGCCCCGCCTCCAGGCACTGGAGCTCAGTTTTGTTAACCAGTCCAATGCAGTAGCAGGTACTAGAGACGGCAGATGTTAGTCACATAGAACCACGTTCTCACAACAGGAGAAGGGACCAGCGGCTAATGCCATACAAACCCAAAGAAGCTAAGTGCGTCAGGGTTGGCGCCCTGTGGAGCCCAGTGTACCTCGCAGAAAGAGATTTAACCATGGTAAGTTCTTACCATAAAATAGGATTTTAAATTACCTACCCGTAAATCCTTTTCTCGTAGTGCGTAGAGGATGCTGGGGTCTATTTTAGTACCATGGGGTATAGATGGGTCCTTTGGGAGCCACTGGCACTTTAAGAGTTTAATAGTGTGGGCTGGCCCCTCCCCCTATGCCCCTCCTACCAGACTCAGTCTAGAAACTGTGCCCGAGGAGACGGACATACTTAGAGAGAAGGAAAACACAGTGGTGTGATTCACACCAGCTCACACATATAAAAAAGGAAAGCCAAACTAACCAACTTGGAACAATTCAGCAATGACTGAAACAACAATACTGAACCAAGTAACAAATGAAGCACTGGGTGGGCGTCCAGCATCCTCTACAGACTACGAGAAAAGGATTTACCGGTAGGTAATTAAAATCCTATTTTCTCTTACGTCCTAGAGGATGCTGGGGTCCATTTTAGTACCATGGGGATGTACCAAAGCTCCCAGAACGGGAGGGAGAGCGCTGAGGTTCCTGCAGAATGGATTGACCAAACTTTAGGTACTCAGACCAAGTAGCTGCTCGGCAAAGCTGTAAAGCCAAGCCACCCAGGAAGAACCCACCTTACGAGTAAAGTGGGCCTTAACAGATTTTGGACACAGCAATCCTGCCGTAGAATAAAAGCATGCTGGATAGTGAACCTGATCCAGCGAGAAATCGTCTGCTTAGAAGCAGGACACCCAACCTTGTTGAGATCATAAAAGGACAAATAAAGCATCCGACTTCCTGTGATGAGAAGTTCTCTTCACGTAAATTTTCAAAGCCCTCACCACATCCAAGGACTTTGAGGTAATTGAGGAGTCAGTAGCCACTGGCACCACAATAGGTTGGTTGATATGAAAAGCTGACACAACCTTTGGAAGAAATTGCCGACGCGTTCTGAGCTCAGCTCTATCTTCATGGAAAATCAAGTAGGGGCTCTTGCCTGACAATGCCCTTAACTCTGACACACGTCTAGCAGATGCTAATGCCAACAGTGTGACAGCCTTCCAAGTAAGAAACTTGACGTCCACCTCCTGCAAAGGTTCGAACCAATCCGAATGCAGGAAGTGCAGCACCACATTAAGATCCCAAGGTGCCGTAGGAGGCACAAAGAGTGGTTGGATGTGCAGAATCCCTTTCAAGAATGTCTGAACCTCGGGGAGGGTAGCCAACTGTTTCTGGAAGAAAATGGACAAGGCAGAAATCTGGACCTGTATGGAGCCCAAGCATAAGCCTACATCCACACCTGCTTGCAGAAAGAGGGGAAACCGTTCCAGTTGAAACTCCACCGCTAGAAACTTCTTGGATTCACACCAAGACACATACTTTTTCCAAATCCGATGGTAATGTTTACACATAACTCCCTTCCTAGCCCGTATCAGGGTAGGAATTAATTTTTCTGGAATGCCCTTCCGAGCTAAGATCTGTCATTGAACCTCCATGCCGTCAAACGTAGCCGCGGTAAGTCTTGACAGGCGAACGGCCCCTGTTGCAGAAGGTCATCGCGAAGAGGACTCGGATCATCCAGGAGTAATTCCAGAAGATCCGCGTACTAAGCCCTCCTTGGCCAGTCCGCAGCAATGAGGATCGCCTGTACTCGTGTTCTTTTTATTAGTTTTAGAAACCATGGGATGAGTGAAAGTGGAGGGAACACATACACTGACTGGAACACCCATGGAGTAAACGGTGTGTGCACCGCCACTGCCTGTGGGTCTCTCGACCTGGAACAGTACCTCCGAAGCTTCTTGTTGAGGCGAGAGGCCATCATGTCTACCTGACGTACTCCCCATCGGCTTGTCACCTCTGCGAACACCTCCGGGTGGAGGCCCCATTCTCCTGGATGGAGATCGTGTCTGCTGAGGAAGTCTGCTTCCCAGTTGTCCACTCCCAGAATGATGATTGCTGACAGCGCCACCGCGTACTTTTCTGCCCAGGGGAGGAGTCTTGTTACCTCTGACATTGCGGCTCTGCTCTTCGTTCCGCCCTGTCGGTTTATGTAGGACACCGTCGTTACATTGTCCAACTGAACCTGAATGGCCTGATCTTGCAGAAGATGTGCCACTTGTAGAAGTTCGTTGTAAATGGCCCTTAGTTCCAGAACGTTTATTGGAAGGAGAGATTCCTGACTGGACCACCTTCCTTGGATGTTTTCCCCTTGGGTGACTGCTCCCCAACCTCTGAGACTTGCATCCGTGGTTAGAAGGATCCAATTCTGAATCCCGAACCTGCGGCCCTCGAGTAGGGGAGAAGTTTGCAGCCACCAGAAGAGCGAAATTCTGGCATTTGGTGACAGACAAATCCGCCGGTGCATGTGAAGATGCGACCCCGACTATCTGTCGAGAAGATCCAGTTGGAAGGACCTCACATGGAATCTTCCATACTGTAGAGCCTCGTAGGAGGCAACCATCTTCCCCAGAAGGCGAATGCACTGATGAACCGATATCCAGGCTTGCTTCAGGATATCCCGTACCATTGATTGAATCACCAACGCTTTCTTCACTGGTAGAAACACCGTCTGCACTTCCATGTCGAGTATCATCCCCAGAAAAGGCAGTCTCCTTGTCGGCTCCAAATACGACTTTGGAAGGTTTAGGATCCACCCATGATCCTGGGAGTAGTTGAGTGAGCAATACTCTGCAACAACCTCTCCATGGAAGATGCTTTTATCAGCAGATCGTCCAGGTATGGAATTATGTTCACTCCCTGTCTGAGGAGTAGTAGCATCATCTCTGCCATGACCTTGGTGAACACCCCCGGTGCTGTGGAGAGGCCAAAAGGAAGTGCCTGGAACGGATATTGATAATCCAGTAACGCAAATCGGAGGTAAGCCTGGTGAGGCGGCCAGATCGGAATATGAAGATATGCATCCTTGATATCCAGGGATACCAGGAATTCCCCCTCCTCCAGACCTGAGATCACCGCTCTCAGAGACTCCATCTTGAATTTGAATTCCCTCACGTAGGAGTTCAAGGACTTTAGGTTTAATATCGGACTTACCGAACCTTCCGGTTTCGGCACCACAAATAGGTTTGAGTAAAAACCCTTGTGTATTAGGAGAGGTGGAACTGGAACAATAACATTTGTTCGGACCAATTTTTGAATGGCTTCCTGCAGGATAGCACTTTCTGTCAGCGAAACTGGTAAGCCTGATTAGGAGAATTCCTGAAACTCCAGTCTGTAGCCCAGAGTAACAATGAATGTCACCCAGGGGTCCAGGGATGATGATGCCCAGACGTGACTGAAATCTTTTATTCTCGCTCCCACCTGCCCGATCACCAAGCTGGGAGATACACAGTCATGCTGAAGATTTTGAGGAAGCGCAACCTGGTTTCTGTTCCTGAGAACCTGTTGGTGCAGGTTTTTTGGATTTTCCCCAACCACCCTTGAAGAAGGTGGAAGGGGATTTGGATTTTTTAAATTTTGCGGTCCGAAAGGACTGCATTGTAGACGTAGGATAATATTTCCTAGTCGGTGGTGCTGTTGAGGGAAGGAAGGTCGACTTACCCGCAGTTGCCGTGGAGATCCACGCATCCAATGCATCCCCAAACAGAGCCTGACCTGTGAAGGGTAGGTTCTCCACACTTTTCTTGGATTCTGCATCCGCAGTCCATTGGCGTAGCCAGAGTCTTCTGCGTGCTGAGACCACCATGAAAGTAGTCCTTGCATTCAGCATTTCAAGGTCTTTCATGGCCTAAACCATGAACCCAGCAGAATCCTGTATGTGACACAAAAACAATTCAATGTCACTCCTATCTATAGTATCTAAGTCCTCTAGTAATGTGCCTGACCACTTTACTATGGCTTTAGAAATCCATGCACAAGCAACAGTGGGCCGTAAAGCCACGCCTGTAGCAGTGTAGAGAGATTTGAGCGTAGTCTCAATCTTGCAGTCAGCCGGCTCCTTTAGGGCGGTTGAACCAGGGACAGGTAAAACCACCTTCTTTGACAACCTGGATACAGAAGCGTCTACTGTAGGTGGGTTTTCCCTCTTTCTATCCTCTTCAGGGAAAGGAAAAGCAATGAGAATTCTTTTAGGGATCTGGAATTTTTTCTCTGGGTTTTCCCAGGATTTTTCAAATAAAGAGTTTAGCTCTTTAGAAGCCGGGAAGAACAGCGAGGATTTCTTATTTTCTGTAAAATAAGATTCCTGTTCTGGCTCAGGTACCTTCTCAGTAATATGCTTCAATCATCAGCTGCGCCCCCTTAGCAAGGTAGGCATCTTCCCTGCATATCCCCATCACCGTCCCCTGTATCAGAGTCGGAGTCCGTGTCAACCTGCATTATTTGGGCAAGTGTACATTTTTTAGGGTATGTAGGTGGGGTACGGGAGGAAGTAGGAGCTGAATGCTGCAAACCCTCCACAGATTTTCTCAAAAACGGTGTCTCTTTCTCATTATGTGACATCCTTGATGAAATCTGGGATATCATTCCCCTTAAAGAGTCCACTCATGAGGGTTCCGATTCAGAAGGTTGGGAAAGCACATTGCAGTCCTGAGTACATGGAATAGACTCCTCAGGAGAAGATACACACTCTGCAGCACAGGACACAGAGCCCTTATAAATGGTAATGTGAGATATATACACTTACACACACACACACACACCAGGGACGTGCGGTGATCTAAATGGCTCAGGAGGCACTGGCTAGCACCAGTGCCTGATTTACAGGCAATGTATGAGCCAAAGGGTACATCTGGGCATTATATACAGGTGCAGCAGTATAAACTCCTGGAAATTTGCTGAGTTTTGATCAGAGATGTGCGGAAAAGAAAGACAGGCGAGGCACTGCCTCACCTGCCATAGACTTTTTACTACACAGTTTTGGCTTTAAAAATGATTAGAATAATACAAAGAAGATATTTCAAACATATTCTTTGTATTTTTCATATACTTTATACAGTCAAAACTCTGGCTCGAATGATAGTATGACAGGAAAGGCTCTGCCTCACCTGCCTCACCCCACCGCACGTCACTGACACACACACACAGGAAAAATAAGAATTTACTTACCGATAATTCTATTTCTCAGAGTCCGTAGTGGATGCTGGGGTTCCTGAAAGGACCATGGGGAATAGCGGCTCCGCAGGAGACAGGGCACAAAAAGTAAAGCTTTAGGATCAGGTGGTGTGCACTGGCTCCTCCCCCTATGACCCTCCTCCAAGCCTCAGTTAGGATACTGTGCCCGGACGAGCGTACACAATAAGGAAGGATTTATGAATCCCGGGTAAGACTCATACCAGCCACACCAATCACACTGTAGAACCTGTGATCTGAACCCAGTTAACAGTATGATAACAGCGGAGCCTCTGAAAGATGGCTCACAACAATAATAACCCGATTTTTGTAACTATGTACAAGTATTGCAGATAATCCGCACTTGGGATGGGCGCCCAGCATCCACTACGGACTCCGAGAAATAGAATTATCGGTAAGTAAATTCTTATTTTCTCTATCGTCCTAGTGGATGCTGGGGTTCCTGAAAGGACCATGGGGATTATACCAAAGCTCCCAAACGGGCGGGAGAGTGCGGATGACTCTGCAGCACCGAATGAGAGAACTCCAGGTCCTCCTTAGCCAGGTTATCAAATTTGTAGGATTTTACAAACGTGTTTGCCCCTGACTAAATAGCCGCTCGGCAAAGTTGTAAAGCCGAGACCCCTCGGGCAGCCGCCCAAGATGAGCCCACCTTCCTTGTGGAATGGGCATTTACATATTTTGGCTGTGGCAGGCCTGCCACAGAATGTGCAAGCTGAATTGTATTACCCATCCAACTAGCAAAAGTCTACTTAGAAGCAAGAGCACCCAGTTTGTTGGGTGCATACAGGATAACAGCAAGTCAGTTTTCCTGACTCCAGCCGTCCTGGAACCTATATTTTCAGGGCCCTGACCACATCTAGCAACTTGGAGTCCTCCAAGTCCCTAGTAGGCGCAAGACACCACAATAAGCTGGTTCAGGTGAAACACTGACACCACCTTAGGGAGAGAACTGGGGACGAGTCCGCAGCTCTGCCCTGTCCGAATGGACAAACAGATATGGGCTTTTTTGAGAAAAAAAACCACCAATTTGACACTCGCCTGGTCCAGGCCAGGTCCAAGAGCATGTTCACTTTTCATGTGAGATGCTTCAAATCCACAGATTTGACTGGTTTTAAACCAATGTGTTTTGAGGAATCCCAGAACTACGTTGAGATCCCACAGTGCCACTGGAGGCACAAAAGGGGGTTGTATATGCAATACTCCCTTGACAAACTTCTGGACTTCAGGAACTGAAGCCAATTCTTTCTGGAAGAAAAATCGACAGGGCCGAAATTTGAACCTTAATGGACCCCAATTTGAGGCCCATAGACACTCCTGTTTGCAGGAAATGCAGGAATCGACCGAGTTGAAATTTCTTCGTGGGGCCTTCCTGGCCTCACACCACGCAACATATTTTCGCCACATGTGGTGATAATGTTGTGCGGTCACCTCCTTTCTGGCTTTGACCAGGGTAGGAATGACCTCTTCCTGAATGCCTTTTCCCTTAGGATCCGGCGTTCCACCGCCATGCCGTCAAACGCAGCTGCGGTAAGTCTTGGAACAGACATGGTACTTGCTGAAACAAGTCCCTTCTTAGCGGCAGAGGCCATAAGTCCTCTGTGAGCATCTCTTAAAGTTCCGGGTACCAAGTCCTTCTTGGCCAATCCGGAGCCATGAGTATAGTTCTTACTCCTCTACGTCTTATAATTCTCAGTACCTTAGGTATGAAAAGCAGAGGATGGAACACATACACCGACTGGTACACCCACGGTGTTACCAGAACGTCCACAGCTATTGCCTGAGGGTCTCTTAACCTGGCGCAATACCTGTCCCGTTTTTTGTTCAGACGGGACGCCATCATGTCCACCTTTGGTAATTCCCAACGGTTTACAATCATGTGGAAAACTTCCCCGTGAAGCTCCCACTCTGCCGGGTGGAGGTCGTGCCTACTGAGGAAGTCTGCTTCCCAGTTTCCATTCCCGGAATGAAACACTGCTGACAGTGCTATCACATGATTTTCCGCCCAGCGAAAAGTCCTTGCAGTTTTTGCCACTGCCCTCCTGCTTCTTGTGCCGCCCTGTCTATTTACGTGGGCGACTGCCGTGATGTTTTATCCCACTGGATCAATACCGGCTGACCTTGAAGCAGAGGTCTTGCTAAGCTTAGAGCATTATAAATTTACCCTTAGCTATATTTATGTGGAGAAAAGTCTCCAGACTTGATCACACTCCCTGGAAATTTTTTCCTTGTGTGACTGCTCCCCAGCCTCTCGGGCTGGCCTCCGTGGTCACCAACATCCAAAACTGAATGCCGAATCTGCTGCCCTCTAGAAGATGAGCACTCTGTAACCACCACAGGAGAGACACCCTTGTCCTTGGATATAGGGTTATCCGCTGATGCATCTGAAGATGCGATCCGGACCATTTGTCCAGCAGATCCCACTGAAAAGTTCTTGCATGAAATCTGCCGACTGGAATTGCTTCGAAGGAAGTCACCATTTTTTTTTACCATGGCCCTTGTGCAATGATGCACTGATTTTAGGAGGTTCCTGACTAGCTCGGATAACTCCCTGGCTTTCTCTTCCGGGAGAAACACCTTTTTCTGGACTGTGTCCAGAATCATCCCTAAGCACAGGAGACTTGTTGTCGGGATCAGCTGCGATTTTGGAATATTTAGAATCCACCCCTGCTGTTGTAACAGTATCCGAGATAGTGCTACTCCGACCTCCAACTGTTCCCTGGACTTTGCCCTTATCAGGAGATCGTCCAAGTAAGGGATAATTAAGACGCCTTTTCTTCGAAGAAGAACCATCATTTCGGCCATTACCTTGGTAAAGACCCGGGGTGCCGTGGACAATTCAAACGGCAGCGTCTGAAACTGATAGTGACAGTTCTGTACCACGAACCTGAGGTACCCTTAGTGATAAGGGCAAATTTGGGACATGGAGGTAAGCATCCCTGATGTCTCGGGACACCATATAGTCCCCTTCTTCCCGGTTCGTTATCACTGCTCTGAGTGACTCCATCTTGATTTGAACCTTTGTAAGTGTTCAAATTTTTTTAGATTTAGAATAGGTCTCACCTAGCCTTCTGGCTTCAGTACCACAATATAGTGTGGAATAATACCCCTTTTCTTGTTGTAGGAGGGGTAATTTAATTATCACCTGCTGGGAATACAGCTCGTGAATTGTTTCCCATACTGCCTCCTTGTCGGAGGGAGACCTTGGTAAAGCAGCCTTCAGGAGCCTGCGCAGGGGAAACGTCTCGACATTCCAATCTGTACCCCTGGGATGCTACTTGTAGGATCCAGGGGTCCTGTACGGTCTCAGCGTCATGCTGAGAGCTTGTCAGAAGCGGTGGAACGCTTCTGTTCCTGGGAATGGGCTGCCTGCTGCAGTCTTCTTCCCTTTCCTCTATCCCTGGGCAGATATGACTCTTATAGGGACGAAAGGACTGAGGCTGAAAAGACGGTGTCTTTTTCTGCAGAGATGTGACTTAGGGTAAAAACGGTGGATTTTCCAGCAGTTGCCGTGGCCACCAGGTCCGATGGACCGACCCCAAATAACTCCTCTTCCTTTATACGGCAATACACCTTTGTGCCGTTTGGAATCTGCATCACCTGACCACTGTCGTGTCCATAAACATCTTGTGGCAGATATGGACATCGCACTTACTCTTGATGCCAGAGTGCAAATATCCCTCTGTGCATCTCGCATATATAGAAATGCATCCTTTAAATGCTCTATAGTCAATAAAATACTGTCCCTGTCAAGGGTATCAATATTTTTAGTCAGGGAATCCGACCAAGCCACCCCAGCTCTGCACATCCAGGCTGAGGCGATCGCTGGTCGCAGTATAACACCAGTATGTGTGTATATACTTTTTATGATATTTTCCAGCCTCCTGTCAGCTGGCTCCTTGAGGACGGCCCTATCTATAGACGGTACCGCCACTTGTTCTGATAAGCGTGTGAGCGCCTTATCCACCCTAAGGGGTGTTTCCCAACGCGCCCTAACTTCTGGCGGGAAAGGGTATACCGCCCATATTTTCTATCGGGGGGAACCCACGCATCATCACACACTTCATTTAATTTATCTGATTCAGGAAAAACTACGGTAGTTTTTTCACATCCCACATAATACCCTCTTTTGTGGTACTTGTAGTATCAGAAATATGTAACACCTCCTTCATTGCCCTTAACGTGTGGCCCTAATAAGGAATACGTTTGTTTATTCACCGTCGACACTGGATTCAGTGTCCCTGTCTGTGTCTGTGTCGACCGACTAAAGTAAACGGGCGTTTTAAAACCCCTGACGGTGTTTTTGAGACGTCTGGACCGGTACTAATTGTTTGTCGGCCGTCTCATGTCGTCAACCGACCTTGGCGCGTGTTGACATTATCACGTAATTCCCTAAATAAGCCATCCATTCCGGTGTCGACTCCCTAGAGAGTGACATCACCATTACAGGCAATTGCTCCGCCTCCTCACCAACATCGTCCTCATACATGTCGACACACACGTACCGACACACAGCACACACACAGGGAATGCTCTGATAGAGGACAGGACCTACTAGCCCTTTGGAGAGACAGAAGGAGAGTTTGCCAGCACACACCAAAAACGCTATAATTATATAGGGACAACCTTATATAAGTGTTTTCCCTTATAGCATCTTTTTTATATATTTCTAACGCCAAATTAGTGCCCCCCCTCTCTGTTTTAACCCTGTTTCTGTAGTGCAGTGCAGGGGAGAGCCTGGGAGCCTTCCCTCCAGCCTTTCTGTGAGGGAAAATGGCGCTGTGTGCTGAGGAGATAGGCCCCGCCCCTTTTTCGGCGGCCTCGTCTCCCGCTCTTAACGGATTCTGGCAGGGGTTAAATATCTCCATATAGCCCCCGGAGGCTATATGTGAGGTATTTTTAGCCAAAAAAGGTTTTCATTTGCCTCCCAGGGCGCCCCCCTTCCAGCGCCCTGCACCCTCAGTGACTGCCGTGTGAAGTGTGCTGAGAGGAAAATGGCGCACAGCTGCAGTGCTGTGCGCTACCTTAAGAAGACTGAGGAGTCTTCTGCCGCCGATTCTGGACCTCTTCTCGTTTCAGCATCTGCAAGGGGGCCGGCGGCGAGGCTCCGGTGACCATCCAGGCTGTACCTGCGATCGTCCCTCTGGAGCTAATGTCCAGTAGCCAAAGAAGCCAATCCATCCTGCACGCAGGTGAGTTCACTTCTTCTCCCCTAAGTCCCTCGTTGCAGTGATCCTGTTGCCAGCAGGACTCACTGTAAAATAAAAAACCTAAGCTAAACTTTTCTAAGCAGCTCTTTAGGAGAGCCACCTAGATTGCACCCTTCTCGGCCGGGCACAAAAATCTAACTGAGGCTTGGAGGAGGGTCATAGGGGGAGGAGCCAGTGCACACCACCTGATCCTAAAGCTTTACTTTTTGTGCCCTGTCTCCTGCGGAGCCGCTATTCCCCATGGTCCTTTCAGGAACCCCAGCATCCACTAGGACGATAGAGAAATGTCAGACAGTTTCCCCCAGAGTACCTGCAGAGAGTCACAGAGTGCTGGATCCGCTCTGAGGAGAAGCCCCACCCCCTGTAATGGCACGGCTTCCCGCACACAATGATTATACTGGTCTGAGGTGTTTAGTGCTAACAGCAGTATTAGCCCCTGTTAGCCACATTACCAGTGTTAGGATGAACGCGCTGGCCCAGGACGCCCCTCAGCCGCGTCTACAGTAACCTGTTGCTGAGCCTTCATGGAGCGCAGCCTGTTACAGAGCTGCGCTCCCACCCTTATGCCGCCATTCCCGCCAGCAACCCGTTAACCGGGCTGCTGGCGTTGAACTCACCACTCTTATTTCTTCTGGCTCTGTTAGGGGGTGGCGGCCGTGCTGCGGGAGTGAGCAGTCGCCTCGTGGGCTTGCGATCACCCCCCTCAGGAGCTCAGTGTCCTGTCAGCGGAGATAGAGAACTATTAACTTCTAGAGTTGGTTCTTACTCCCCCCCACCCCCCAAGTCCCACAAAGCAGAGAGACTGTCGCCAGCAGCCTTCCTGTACCTAACACTCTTAGAATAACAACAAAACTAGAAGAACTCCTAGGAGCTCCCCTAGCTGTGACCGGCTCCACCGGGCACATTTTCTAAACCGAGTCTGGTGGGAGGGGCATAGAGTGAGGAGCCAGCCCACACTATTAAACTCTTAAAGTGCCAGTGGCTCCCAAAGGACCCAACTATACCCCATGGTACTAAATGGACTCCAGCATCCTCTGGGACGTAAGAGAAATACCAAAAGAGTATATCCTGTGAAACACTATATTAGGAAAACCCTGACGCACGGAGCCCCCTCAGGTTACAGAATATAGGGATAGCAGTAGGAGTGAGATACACGGAATAGAGATCACACAGCAGCTATATGCACACACAGACACACACACACACAGTCACATGTACAATGCAGAAATTACACATAACAATAAAACTGCACTGGACTAGCAATACTACATAGAGCTATGTATGTATACAGATATAACAATGCACAGTATAGACTGGATGTATATCACAGGGTACTTGTACTAAATATCCCTGTAGTAATGTTCTTGTTCTTAACACTGTCTAAATGACATGTATTCTACATGAGTGGCCTGTAAATACACAGCGCTGAGGAGACAGGCGGCTTTACAGAGGAGGCATTACCCAGCAGTCCCAGGATCAGCGCAGCTCTGTGTAATGGCGCCCAAACGCTGACAGGGAGTGAGGGAGAGAGAGAGATGCAGCTCTAGGGCGGGAACATTTGCAGTAAATGGTGCCTGGGGCTGTGGGAGGAGCTACAGATCAGAGCCCTATCCCTTTACTGGACTTCACCACCTGGTACTGCAGGGCCTTAGTAATATGGGTTTTTATGGAATCCGACCTGTGACATTGCCCTGGTGGTCTAGTGGGGTCCCTGTACGGCCAGTGTCCACGCCAGCACGCGCAGTCCTTCTCCTAGAGACCACGCCGGATCACAATTTCCAGTGGGTCCGCCTGGGGGACCCTCTTATCTCCTCCCTTGATGTGGCCACGTGATCCAGGAGAGCAGCGGCAAGTGTGTGTGCCTTGAAGTTACCGGGGCCCTCAGCTGTAAGTACCCGGCAACCAGGGCGCGGGAGTATACATCGCCGCTGGGGGAGGTGAGGGAGCCGCAGCACGATATGTCAGTGTGACATATAGCATCTAGAGCCTGTGCTGCGGCCCTTGAAGTCTTCTTTGTTCTCAGAAAAGCTCTTTTCAGCGCTGCCCAGCGCAGCCCCCTGTTACCTGCCTGCACTGCAGACACCAACTTACACACTGAGCTCCAGTGCCTGGAGGCGGGGATATAGAGGAGGCGGTGCAATGCATCCTGGGAACAGTCCAAGCTTGAGCCTGTTGGTGCCCCGGATCAAGATCCAACTCTACACCCCGATGTTATTCCCTGTGAAATATCAGTGTACCCTACTGCAGAAAAGGATATCTGGGAACTAGAAAAGGTTCAGAGGCGGACGACCAACTAATTAAGTAGTGTTCACGCTAGGGTGTTTTAGCAGCGCGCTGCCTGATTTTTTAAGGGCAAAATCCGCCCTGCCCTTTCTGCGGTGCCTTGCTAAAACAGCTGTCCAATTCCTGCCTACGGGAGAGAGCTTGAGGTAAGCCCAGTACCTCCGTAGATGCTGGGCATGCCCCCAACAGTGACGCCGCCCACGACCCCTGTAGTAATGTTTGTGGGCCGCACCGCCCACATAAATGACGTTCGCTGGCCATGTGCCCCAATTTGCATGGCCACTTCCCCTTTCTGGCCGTGTGCGCACACACACATGCCCCCACAGTCCGGCGAACTCTACAGTTTCTAGAGAGAACACTAATTAAAGGGATGGAGACGCTTGCAAGGCTAGGCATGTTTACACTGGAAAAGAGTAGACTAAGAGGGGACATGATTAACATTTACAAATATACACTGCTCAAAAAAATAAAGGGAACACTAAAATAACACATCCTAGATCTGAATGAATTAAATATTCTTATTAAACACTTTGTTCTTTACATATTTGAATGTGCTGACAACAAAATCACACAAAAATTATCAATAGAAAATAAGAATTTACTTACCGATAATTCTATTTCTCGGAGTCCGTAGTGGATGCTGGGGTTCCTGAAAGGACCATGGGGAATAGCGGCTCCGCAGGAGACAGGGCACAAAAAGTAAAGCTTTCCGATCAGGTGGTGTGCACTGGCTCCTCCCCCTATGACCCTCCTCCAAGCCTCAGTTAGGTACTGTGCCCGGACGAGCGTACACAATAAGGAAGGATCTTGAATCCCGGGTAAGACTCATACCAGCCACACCAATCACACCGTACAACTTGTGATCTGAACCCAGTTAACAGTATGATAACAGAGGAGCCTCTGAAAGATGGCTTCCTAAACAATAACCCGAATTAGTTAACAATAACTATGTACAATTATTGCAGATAATCCGCACTTGGGATGGGCGCCCAGCATCCACTACGGACTCCGAGAAATAGAATTATCGGTAAGTAAATTCTTATTTTCTCTATCGTCCTAGTGGATGCTGGGGACTCCGTCAGGACCATGGGGATTATACCAAAGCTCCCAAACGGGCGGGAGAGTGCGGATGACTCTGCAGCACTGAATGAGAGAACTCCAGGTCCTCCTTAGCCAGAGTATCAAATTTGTAAAATTTTACAAACGTGTTCTCCCCTGACCACGTAGCTGCTCGGCAAAGTTGTAATGCCGAGACCCCTCGGGCAGCCGCCCAAGATGAGCCCACCTTCCTTGTGGAGTGGGCCTTTACAGATTTAGGCTGTGGCAGGCCTGCCACAGAATGTGCAAGTTGGATTGTGCTACAGATCCAACGAGCAATCGTCTGCTTAGACGCAGGAGCACCCATCTTGTTGGGTGCATACAATATAAACAACGAGTCAGATTTTCTGACTCCAGCTGTCCTTGTAATATATATTTTTAATGCTCTGACAACGTCCAGTAACTTGGAGTCCTCCAAGTCACTTGTAGCCGCAGGCACTACAATAGGCTGGTTCAGATGAAATGCTGACACCACCTTAGGGAGAAAATGCGGACGAGTCCGCAGTTCTGCCCTGTCCGAATGGAAAATCAGATATGGGCTTTTGTAAGATAAAGCTGCCAGTTCTGACACTCTCCTGGCCGAAGCCAGGGCTAGTAACATGGTCACTTTCCATGTGAGATATTTTAAATCCACCTTTTTTAGTGGTTCAAAACAATGAGATTTTAGAAATTCCAAAACCACATTGAGATCCCACGGTGCCACTGGAGGCACCACAGGAGGCTGTATATGCAGCACTCCCTTAACAAAGGTCTGGACTTCAGGGACTGAAGCCAATTCTTTTTTGAAAGAAAAATCGACAGGGCCGAAATTTGAACCTTAATAGATCCCAATTTGAGACCCATAGACAATCCTGATTGCAGGAAATGTAGGAATCGACCCAGTTGAAATTCCTCCGTTGGAGCACTCCGATCCTCGCACCACGCAACATATCTTCGCCAAATGCGGTGATAGTGTTGCACGGTTACTTCCTTCCTTGCTTTAATCAAAGTAGGAATGACTTCTTCCGGCATGCCTTTTTCCTTTAGGATCCGGCGTTCAACCGCCATGCCGTCAAACGCAGCCGCGGTAAGTCTTGAAACAGACAGGGACCTGCTGAAGCAAGTCCCTCCTTAGAGGTAGAGGCCACGGATCTTCCGTGATCATCTCTTGAAGTTCCGGGTACCAAGTCCTTCTTGGCCAATCCGGAACCACTAGTATCGTTCTTACGCCTCTTTGCCGTATAATTCTCAATACTTTTGGTATGAGAGGCAGAGGAGGAAACACATACACCGACTGGTACACCCAAGGCGTTACCAGCGCGTCCACAGCTATTGCCTGCGGATCTCTTGACCTGGCGCAATACCTGTCCAGTTTTTTGTTGAGGCGAGACGCCATCATGTCCACCATTGGTCTTTCCCAACGGGTTACCAGCATGTGGAAGACTTCCGGATGAAGTCCCCACTCTCCCGGGTGAAGGTCGTGTCTGCTGAGGAAGTCTGCTTCCCAGTTGTCCACTCCCGGGATGAACACTGCTGACAGTGCTATCACATGATTCTCTGCCCAGCGAAGAATCCTTGCAGCTTCTGCCATTGCACTCCTGCTTCTTGTGCCGCCCTGTCTGTTTACATGGGC
This sequence comes from Pseudophryne corroboree, assembly GCF_028390025.1. Lineage (NCBI taxonomy): Eukaryota > Metazoa > Chordata > Amphibia > Anura > Myobatrachidae > Pseudophryne > Pseudophryne corroboree. The sequence continues at coordinate 1,249,628,989 of NC_086444.1, forward strand.
GACTGCCGTGATGTTGTCCGACTGGATCAACACCGGTTTTCCTTGAAGCAGAGGTTCTGCCTGGCTTAGAGCATTGTAGATTGCTCTTAGTTCCAGAATGTTTATGTGAAGAGACGTTTCCAGGCTCGTCCACACTCCCTGGAAGTTTCTTCCTTGTGTGACTGCTCCCCAGCCTCTCAGGCTGGCGTCCGTGGTCACCAGGATCCAATCCTGTATGCCGAATCTGCGGCCCTCCAATAGATGAGCACTCTGCAACCACCACAGAAGAGATACCCTTGTCCTTGGAGACAGGGTTATCCGCTGGTGCATCTGAAGATGCGACCCTGACCATTTGTCCAACAGATCCCTCTGGAAAATTCGTGCATGGAATCTGCCGAATGGAATTGCTTCGTAAGAAGCCACCATTTTTCCCAGGACTCTTGTGCATTGATGTACAGACACCTTTCCTGGTTTTAGGAGGTTCCTGACAAGCTCGGATAACTCCTTGGCTTTTTCCTCCGGGAGAAAAACCTTTTTCTGAACCGTGTCCAGAATCATCCCTAGGAACAGCAGACGAGTTGTCGGCATTAACTGGGATTTTGGAATATTCAGAATCCAGCCGTGCTGTTTTAGCACTTCTTGAGACAGTGCTAATCCCCTCTCTAGCTGTTCTCTGGACCTTGCCCTTATTAGGAGATCGTCCAAGTATGGGATAATTAATACGCCTTTTCTTCGAAGAAGAATCATCATCTCGGCCATTACCTTTGTAAAGACCCGAGGTGCCGTGGACAATCCGAACGGCAGCGTCTGAAACTGATAGTGACAGTTTTGTACAACGAACCTGAGGTACCCCTGGTGTGAGGGGTAAATTGGAACGTGGAGGTACGCATCCTTGATGTCCAAGGACACCATAAAGTCCCCTTCTTCCAGGTTCGCTATCACTGCTCTGAGTGACTCCATTTTGAACTTGAACTTCTTTATGTACAGGTTCAAGGACTTCAGATTTAGAATAGGTCTTACCGAGCCGTCCGGCTTCGGTACCACAAATAGAGTGGAATAATACCCCTTTCCCTGTTGTAGAAGAGGTACCTTGACTATCACCTGCTGAGAGTACAGGTTGTGAATGGCTTCCAAAACCGTCTCCCTTTCGGAGGGGGACGTTGGTAAAGCAGACTTCAGGAAACGGCGAGGCGGATCTGTCTCTAGTTCCAACCTGTACCCCTGAGATATTATCTGCAGGATCCAGGGATCTACCTGCGAGTGAGCCCACTGCGCGCTGAAATTCTTGAGACGACCGCCCACCGCCCCCGAGTCCGCTTGAGAAGCCCCAGCGTCATGCTGAGGCTTTTATAGAAGCGGGGGAGGGCTTCTGTTCCTGGGAAGGAGCTGCCTGTTGCTGTCTCTTCCCCCTTCCTCTGCCTCGTGGCAGATATGAATATCCCTTTGCTCTCTTGTTTTTAAAGGAACGAAAGGGCTGCGGTTGAAAAGTCGGTGTCTTTTTCTGTTGGGGAGTAGCTTGAGGTAAAAAGGTGGATTTCCCGGCTGTAGCCGTGGCCACCAAATCTGATAGACCGACTCCAAATAACTCCTCCCCTTTATACGGCAAAACTTCCATATGCCGTTTTGAATCCGCATCGCCTGACCACTGTCGCGTCCATAAAGCTCTTCTGGCCGAAATGGACATAGCACTTACCCGTGATGCCAGTGTGCAGATATCCCTCTGTGCATCACGCATATAAAGAAATGCATCCTTTATTTGCTCTAAAGACAGTAAAACATTGTCCCTGTCCAGGGTATCAATATTTTCAATCAGGGACTCTGACCAAGCTACTCCAGCACTGCACATCCAGGCTGACGCTATAGCTGGTCGTAGTATAACACCTGTATGTGTGTATATACTTTTTTGGATATTTTCCATCCTCCTATCTGCTGGATCTTTAAGTGCGGCCGTCTCAGGAGAGGGTAACGCCACTTGTTTAGATAAGCGTGTGAGCGCCTTGTCCACCCTAGGAGGTGTTTCCCAGCGCGCCCTAACCTCTGACGGGAAAGGGTATAAAGCTAATAACTTCTTTGAAATTAGCATCTTTTTATCGGGGGCAACCCACGCTTCATCACATACATCATTTAGTTCTTCTGATTCAGGAAAAACTATAGGTAGTTTTTTCACACCCCACATAATACCCTGTTTAGTGGTACCTGTAGTATCAGCTAAATGTAACGCCTCCTTCATTGCCAAAATCATATAACGTGTGGCCCTACTGGAAAATACGGTTGATTCGTCACCGTCGCCACTGGAATCAGTGCCTGTGTCTGGGTCTGTGTCGACCGACTGAGGCAAAGGGCGTTTTACAGCCCCTGACGGTGTTTGAGGCGCCTGGACAGGCACTAACTGATTGTCCGGCCGTCTCATGTCGTCAAACGACTGCTTTAGCGTGTTGACACTATCCCGTAATTCCATAAATAAAGGCATCCATTCTGGTGTCGACCCCCTAGGAGGTGACATCCCCATATTTGGCAATTGCTCCGCCTCCACACCAATATCGTCCTCATACATGTCGACACACACGTACCGACACACAGCAGACACACAGGGAATGCTCTTAACGAAGACAGGACCCCACTAGCCCTTTGGGGAGACAGAGGGAGAGTTTGCCAGCACACACCAAAAGCGCTATATATGACAGGGATAGCCTTATAATAAGTGCTCCCTTATAGCTGCTTTTATAATATAATTTTTGCCACTATTTTGCCCCCCCTCTCCTGTTTTACCCTGTTTCTGTAGTGCAGTGCAGGGGAGAGACCTGGGAGCCGTCCTGACCAGCGGAGCTGTGTAAGGAAAATGGCGCTGTGTGCTGAGGAGATAGGCCCCGCCCCTTTTTCGGCGGGCTCGTCTCCCGCTCTTTAGTGTATTCTGGCAGGGGTTAAATATCTCCATATAGCCCCCGGAGGCTATATGTGAGGTATTTTTTAGCCAAATAGGTTTTCATTTGCCTCCCAGGGCGCTCCCCTCCCAGCGCCCTGCACCCTCAGTGACTGCCGTGTGAAGTGTGCTGAGAGGAAAATGGCGCACAGCTGCAGTGCTGTGCGCTACCTTTAGAAGACTGAGGAGTCTTCTGCCGCCGATTCTGGACCTCTTCATGTTTCAGCATCTGCAAGGGGGCCGGCGGCGAGGCTCCGGTGACCATCCAGGCTGTACCTGTGATCGTCCCTCTGGAGCTGATGTCCAGTAGCCAAGAAGCCAATCCATCCTGCACGCAGGTGAGTTCACTTCTTCTCCCCTAAGTCCCTCGTTGCAGTGATCCTGTTGCCAGCAGGACTCACTGTAAAATAAAAAACCTAAGCTAAACTTTCTCTAAGCAGCTCTTTAGGAGAGCCACCTAGATTGCACCCTTCTCGGCCGGGCACAAAAATCTAACTGAGGCTTGGAGGAGGGTCATAGGGGGAGGAGCCAGTGCACACCACCTGATCGGAAAGCTTTACTTTTTGTGCCCTGTCTCCTGCGGAGCCGCTATTCCCCATGGTCCTTTCAGGAACCCCAGCATCCACTAGGACGATAGAGAAATCAAATTTATTAACCTATGGAGGTCTGTCTTTGGAGTCACCCCCAAAATTAAAGTGGAAAAACACACTACAGGCTGATCCAACTTTGATGTAATGTCCTTAAAACAAGTCAAAATGAGGCTCAGTAGTGTGTGTGGCCTCCACGTGCCTGTATGACCTCCCTACAACCCACACAAGTGGCTCAGGTAGTGCAGCTCATCCAGGATGGCACATCAATGCGAGCTGTGGCAAGAAGGTTTGCTGTGTCTGTCAGCGTAGTGTCCAGAGCATGGAGGCGCTACCAGGAGACAGGCCAGGACATCAGGAGACGTGAAGGAGGCCGTAGGAGGGCAACAAACCAGCAGCAGGACCGCTACCTCCGCCTTTGTGCAAGGAGGAACAGGAGGAACAGGAGGAGCACTGCCAGAGCCCTGCAAAATGACCTCCAGCAGGCCACAAATGTGCATGTGTCTACTGAAATGATCAGAAACAGACTCCATGAGGGTGGTATGAGGGCCCGACGTCCACAGGTGGGGGTTGTGCTTACAGCCCAACACCGTGCAGGACGTTTGGCATTTGCCAGAGAACACCAAGATTGGCAAAGTCGCCACTGGCGCCCTGTGCTCTTCACAGAGTCTGGAGATGTCAAGGAGAACATTCTACTGCCTGCAACATCCTCCAGCATGACCGGTTTGGCAGTGGGTCAGTAATGGTGTGGGGTGGCATTTCTTTGAGGGGCCGCACAGCCCTCCATGTGCTCGCCAGAGGTAGCCTGACTGCCATTAGGTACCGAGATGAGATCCGCAGACCCCTTGTGAGACCATATGCTGGTGCGATTGGCCCTGCGTTCCTCCTAATGCAAGACAATGCTAGACCTCATGTGGCTGGAGTGTGTCAGCAGTTCCTGCAAGATGAAGGCATTGATGCTATGGACTGGCCCGCCCGTTCCCCAGACCTGAATCCAATTGAGCACATCTGGGACATCATGTCTCGCTCCATCCACCAACGCCACGTTGCACCACAGACTGTCCAGGAGTTGGCGGATGCTTTAGTCCAGGTCCGGGAGGAGATCCCTCAGGAGACCATCCGTCACCTCATCAGGAGCATGCCCAGGCGTTGTAGGGAGGTCATACAGGCACGTGGAGGCCACACACACCACTGAGCCTCATTTTTACTTGTTTTAAGGACATTACATCAAAGTTGGATCAGCCTGTAGTGTGTTTTTCCACTTTAATTTTGAGTGCGACTCTGAATCCAGACCTCCATGGGTTAATAAATTTGATTCCCATTGATAATTTGTGTGATTTTGTGGTCAGCACATTCAACTATGTAAAGAACAAAGTATTTAATAAGAATATTTCATTCATTCAGATCTAGGATGTGTTATTTTAGTGTTCCCTTTATTTTTCTGAGCAGTATATAAGGGGACAATACACAGATATAGCGGGGGATCTGTTTTTGGGTTGATCAACACAGAGGACAAGCGGACACCCGCTTAGGTTAGAGGAGATTTCACACACAGAGACGGAAAATAAGAATTTACTTACCGATAATTCTATTTCTCGGAGTCCGTAGTGGATGCTGGGGTTCCTGAAAGGACCATGGGGAATAGCGGCTCCGCAGGAGACAGGGCACAAAAAGTAAAGCTTTAGGATCAGGTGGTGTGCACTGGCTCCTCCCCCCATGACCCTCCTCCAAGCCTCAGTTAGGTACTGTGCCCGGACGAGCGTACACAATAAGGAAGGATTATGAATCCCGGGTAAGACTCATACCAGCCACACCAATCACACTGTACAACCTGTGATCTGAACCCAGTTAACAGTATGATAACAGAGGAGCCTCTGAAAAGATGGCTCACAACAATAATAACCCGATTTTTGTAACTATGTACAAGTAATGCAGATAATCCGCACTTGGGATGGGCGCCCAGCATCCACTACGGACTCCGAGAAATAGAATTATCGGTAAGTAAATTCTTATTTTCTCTATCGTCCTAGTGGATGCTGGGGTTCCTGAAAGGACCATGGGGATTATACCAAAGCTCCCAAACGGGCGGGAGAGTGCGGATGACTCTGCAGCACCGAATGAGAGAACTCCAGGTCCTCCTTAGCCAGGGTATCAAATTTGTAGGATTTTACAAACGTGTTTGCCCCTGACTAAATAGCCGCTCGGCAAAGTTGTAAAGCCGAGACCCTTCGGGCAGCCGCCCAAGATGAGCCCACCTTCCTTGTGGAATGGGCATTTACATATTTTGGCTGTGGCAGGCCTGCCACAGAATGTGCAAGCTGAATTGTATTACACATCCAACTAGCAAAAGTCTGCTTAAAAGCAAGAGCACCCAGTTTGTTGGGTGCATACAGGATAACAGCAAGTCAGTTTTCCTGACTCCAGCCGTCCTGGAACCTATATTTTCAGGGCCCTGACCACATCTAGCAACTTGGAGTCCTCCAAGTCCCTAGTAGGCGCAAGACACCACAATAAGCTGGTTCAGGTGAAACACTGACACCACCTTAGGGAGAGAACTGGGGACGAGTCCGCAGCTCTGCCCTGTCCGAATGGACAAACAGATATGGGCTTTTTTGAGAAAAAAACCACCAATTTGACACTCGCCTGGTCCAGGCCAGGTCCAAGAGCATGTTCACTTTTCATGTGAGATGCTTCAAATCCACAGATTTGACTGGTTTTAAACCAATGTGTTTTGAGGAATCCCAGAACTACGTTGAGATCCCACAGTGCCACTGGAGGCACAAAAGGGGGTTGTATATGCAATACTCCCTTGACAAACTTCTGGACTTCAGGAACTGAAGCCAATTCTTTCTGGAAGAAAAATCGACAGGGCCGAAATTTGAACCTTAATGGACCCCAATTTGAGGCCCATAGACACTCCTGTTTGCAAGAAATGCAGGAATCGACCGAGTTGAAATTTCTTCGTGGGGCCTTCCTGGCCTCACACCACGCAACATATTTTCGCCACATGTGGTGATAATGTTGTGCGGTCACCTCCTTTCTGGCTTTGACCAGGGTAGGAATGACCTCTTCCTGAATGCCTTTTCCCTTAGGATCCGGCGTTCCACCGCCATGCCGTCAAACGCAGCTGCGGTAAGTCTTGGAACAGACATGGTACTTGCTGAAACAAGTCCCTTCTTAGCGGCAGAGGCCATAAGTCCTCTGTGAGCATCTCTTGAAGTTCCGGGTACCAAGTCCTTCTTGGCCAATCCGGAGCCATGAGTATAGTTCTTACTCCTCTACGTCTTATAATTCTCAGTACCTTAGGTATGAAAAGCAGAGGATGGAACACATACACCGACTGGTACACCCACGGTGTTACCAGAACGTCCACAGCTATTGCCTGAGGGTCTCTTAACCTGGCGCAATACCTGTCCCGTTTTTTGTTCAGACGGGACGCCATCATGTCCACCTTTGGTAATTCCCAACGGTTTACAATTATGTGGAAAACTTCCCCATGAAGTTCCCACTCTGCCGGGTGGAGGTCGTGCCTACTGAGGAAGTCTGCTTCCCAGTTTCCATTCCCGGAATGAAACACTGCTGACAGTGCTATCACATGATTTTCCGCCCAGCGAAAAGTCCTTGCAGTTTCTGCCATTGTCCTCCTGCTTCTTGTGCCGCCCTGTCTATTTACGTGGGCGACTGCCGTGATGTTTTATCCCACTGGATCAATACCGGCTGACCTTGAAGCAGAGGTCTTGCTAAGCTTAGAGCATTATAAATTTACCCTTAGCTATATTTATGTGGAGAAAAATCTCCAGACTTGATCACACTCCCTGGAAATTTTTTCCTTGTGTGACTGCTCCCCAGCCTCTCGGGCTGGCCTCCGTGGTCACCAACATCCAAAACTGAATGCCGAATCTGCGGCCCTCTAGAAGATGAGCACTCTGTAACCACCACAGGAGAGACACCCTTGTCCTTGGATATAGGGTTATCCGCTGATGCATCTGAAGATGCGATCCGGACCATTTGTCCAGCAGATCCCACTGAAAAGTTCTTGCATGAAATCTGCCGACTGGAATTGCTTCGAAGGAAGTCACCATTTTTACCAGGACCCTTGTGCAATGATGCACTGTTTTTAGGAGGTTCCTGACTAGCTCGGATAACTCCCTGGCTTTCTCTTCCGGGAGAAACACCTTTTTCTGGACTGTGTCCAGAATCATCCCTAAGCACAGGAGACTTGTTGTCGGGATCAGCTGCGATTTTGGAATATTTAGAATCCACCCCTGCTGTTGTAACAGTATCCGAGATAGTGCTACTCCGACCTCCAACTGTTCCCTGGACTTTGCCCTTATCAGGAGATCGTCCAAGTAAGGGATAATTAAGACGCCTTTTCTTCGAAGAAGAACCATCATTTCGGCCATTACCTTGGTAAAGACCCGGGGTGCCGTAGACAATCCAAACGGCAGCGTCTGAAACTGATAGTGACAGTTCTGTACCACGAACCTGAGGTACCCTTAGTGATAAGGGCAAATTTGGGACATGGAGGTAAGCATCCCTGATGCCTCGGGACACCATATAGTCCCCTTCTTCCCGGTTCGTTATCACTGCTCTGAGTGACTCCATCTTGATTTGAACCTTTGTAAGTGTTCAAATTTTTTTAGATTTAGAATAGGTCTCACCTAGCCTTCTGGCTTCAGTACCACAATATAGTGTGGAATAATACCCCTTTTCTTGTTGTAGGAGGGGTAATTTAATTATCACCTGCTGGGAATACAGCTCGTGAATTGTTTCCCATACTGCCTCCTTGTCGGAGGGAGACCTTGGTAAAGCAGCCTTCAGGAGCCTGCGCAGGGGAAACGTCTCGACATTCCAATCTGTACCCCTGGGATACTACTTGTAGGATCCAGGGGTCCTGTACGGTCTCAGCGTCATGCTGAGAGCTTGTCAGAAGCGGTGGAACGCTTCTGTTCCTGGGAATGGGCTGCCTGCTGCAGTCTTCTTCCCTTTCCTCTATCCCTGGGCAGATATGACTCTTATAGGGACGAAAGGACTGAGGCTGAAAAGACGGTGTCTTTTTCTGCAGAGATGTGACTTAGGGTAAAAACGGCGGATTTTCCAGCAGTTGCCGTGGCCACCAGGTCCGATGGACCGACCCCAAATAACTCCTCTTCCTTTATACGGCAATACACCTTTGTGCCGTTTGGAATCTGCATCACCTGACCACTGTCGTGTCCATAAACATCTTCTGGCAGATATGGACATCGCACTTACTCTTGATGCCAGAGTGCAAATATCCTCTGTGCATCTCGCATATATAGAAATACATCCTTTAAATGCTCTATAGTCAATAAAATACTGTCCCTGTCAAGGGTATCAATATTTTTAGTCAGGGAATCCGACCAAGCCACCCCAGCTCTGCACATCCAGGCTGAGGCGATCGCTGGTCGCAGTATAACACCAGTATGTGTTTATATACTTTTTATGATATTTTTCCAGCCTCCTGTCAGCTGGCTCCTTGAGGACGGCCCTATCTATAGACGGTAACGCCACTTGTTCTGATAAGCGTGTGAGCGCCTTATCCACCCTAAGGGGTGTTTCCCAACGCGCCCTAACTTCTGGCGGGAAAGGGTATACCGCCCATATTTTCTATCGGGGGGAACCCACGCATCATCACACACTTCATTTAATTTATCTGATTCAGGAAAAACTACGGTAGTTTTTTCACATCCCACATAATACCCTCTTTTGTGGTACTTGTAGTATCAGAAATATGTAACACCTCCTTCATTGCCCTTAACGTGTGGCCCTAATAAGGAATACGTTTGTTTATTCACCGTCGACACTGGATTCAGTGTCCCTGTCTGTGTCTGTGTCGACCGACTAAAGTAAACGGGCGTTTTAAAACCCCTGACGGTGTTTTTGAGACGTCTGGACCGGTACTAATTGTTTGTCGGCCGTCTCATGTCGTCAACCGACCTTGGCGCGTGTTGACATTATCACGTAATTCCCTAAATAAGCCATCCATTCCGGTGTCGACTCCCTAGAGAGTGACATCACCATTACAGGCAATTGCTCCGCCTCCTCACCAACATCGTCCTCATACATGTCGACACACACGTACCGACACACAGCACACCCACAGGGAATGCTCTGATAGAGGACAGGACCTACTAGCCCTTTGGAGAGACAGAGGGAGAGTTTGCCAGCACACACCAAAAACGCTATAATTATATAGGGACAACCTTATATAAGTGTTTTCCCTTATAGCATCTTTTTTATATATTTCTAACGCCAAATTAGTGCCCCCCCTCTCTGTTTTAACCCTGTTTCTGTAGTGCAGTGCAGGGGAGAGCCTGGGAGCCTTCCCTCCAGCCTTTCTGTGAGGGAAAATGGCGCTGTGTGCTGAGGAGATAGGCCCCGCCCCTTTTTCGGCGGCCTCGTCTCCCGCTCTTAACGGATTCTGGCAGGGGTTAAATATCTCCATATAGCCCCCGGAGGCTATATGTGAGGTATTTTTAGCCAAAAAAGGTTTTCATTTGCCTCCCAGGGCGCCCCCCTCCCAGCGCCCTGCACCCTCAGTGACTGCCGTGTGAAGTGTGCTGAGAGGAAAATGGCGCACAGCTGCAGTGCTGTGCGCTACCTTAAGAAGACTGAGGAGTCTTCTGCCGCCGATTCTGGACCTCTTCTCGTTTCAGCATCTGCAAGGGGGCCGGCGGCGAGGCTCCGGTGACCATCCAGACTGTACCTGTGATCGTCCCTCTGGAGCTAATGTCCAGTAGCCAAGAAGCCAATCCATCCTGCACGCAGGTGAGTTCACTTCTTCTCCCCTAAGTCCCTCGTTGCAGTGATCCTGTTGCCAGCAGGACTCACTGTAAAATAAAAAACCTAAGCTAAACTTTTCTAAGCAGCTCTTTAGGAGAGCCACCTAGATTGCACCCTTCTCGGCCGGGCACAAAAATCTAACTGAGGCTTGGAGGAGGGTCATAGGGGGAGGAGCCAGTGCACACCACCTGATCCTAAAGCTTTACTTTTTGTGCCCTGTCTCCTGCGGAGCCGCTATTCCCATGGTCCTTTCAGGAACCCCAGCATCCACTAGGACGATAGAGAAAGGTCATTACTTTTAAGAATGGGCTAGATAAGATCCTAACGGATAAGGATATACAGGGATATGGGGGGTGGTCACGCAATATAGTTATAAAAAAAATAAGATTTTACTTACCGATAAATCTATTTCTCGTAGTCCGTAGTGGATGCTGGGACTCCGTAAGGACCATGGGGAATAGCGGCTCCGCAGGAGACAGGGCACAAGAATAAAAGCTTTAGGATCAGGTGGTGTGCACTGGCTCCTCCCCCTATGACCCTCCTCCAAGCCTCCGTTAGGATACTGTGCCCGGACGAGCGTACACAATAAGGAAGGATATTGAATCCCGGGTCAGACTCATACCAGCCACACCAATCACACCGTACAACTCGTGATCTGAACCCAGTTAACAGTATGATAAAACGAAAAGGAGCCTCTGAAAAGATGGCTCACAACAATAATAACCCGAATTTTTGTAACAATAACTATATACAAGTATTGCAGACAATCCGCACTTGGGATGGGCGCCCAGCATCCACTACGGACTACGAGAAATAGATTTATCGGTAAGTAAAATCTTATTTTCTCTGACGTCCTAGTGGATGCTGGGACTCCGTAAGGACCATGGGGATTATACCAAAGCTCCCAAACGGGCGGGAGAGTGCGGATGACTCTGCAGCACCGAATGAGAGAACTCCAGGTCCTCCTCAGCCAGGGTATCAAATTTGTAGAATTTAGCAAACGTGTTTGCCCCTGACCAAGTAGCTGCTCGGCAAAGTTGTAAAGCCGAGACCCCTCGGGCAGCCGCCCAAGATGAACCCACTTTCCTTGTGGAATGGGCTTTTACCGATTTTGGCTGTGGCAGGCCTGCCACAGAATGTGCAAGCTGAATTGTACTACAAATCCAACGAGCAATCGTCTGCTTAGAAGCAGGAGCACCCAGTTTGTTGGGTGCATACAGGATAAACAGCGAGTCAGATTTTCTGACTCCAGCCGTCCTGGAAACATATATTTTCAGGGCCCTGACCACGTCAAGCAACTTGGAGTCCTCCAAGTCCTTAGTAGCCGCAGGTACCACAATAGGTTGATTCATGTGAAATGCAGAAACCACCTTAGGTAGAAATTGAGGACGAGTCCTCAATTCTGCTCTGTCAGAATGAAATATTAAGTAAGGGCTTTTATATGATAAAGCCGCCAATTCTGACACACGCCTGGCTGAAGCCAGGGCTAACAGCATCGTCACCTTCCATGTGAGATATTTTAAGTCCACAGTGGTGAGTGGTTCAAACCAATGTGACTTTAGGAAACTCAACACAACATTGAGATCCCAAGGTGCCACTGGAGGCACAAAAGGAGGCTGTATATGCAGTACCCCTTTTACAAATGTCTGAACTTCAGGTACTGAAGCCAGTTCTTTTTGGAAGAAAATCGACAGGGTCGAAATTTGAACCTTAATGGACCCTAATTTTAGGCCCATAGACAGTCCTGTTTGCAGGAAATGGAGGTAACGACCCAGTTGAAATTCCTCTGTAGGGGCCTTCCTGGCCTCACACCACGCAACATATTTTCGCCAAATGCGGTGATAATGTTTTGCGGTTACGTCCTTCCTGGCCTTGACCAGGGTAGGGATGACTTCATCTGGAATGCCTTTTTCCTTCAGGATCCGGCGTTCAACCGCCTTGCCGTCAAACGCAGCCGCGGTAAGTCTTGGAACAGACAAGGTCCCTGCTGGAGCAGGTCCTTTCTTAGAGGTAGAGGCCACGGTTCGTCCGTGAGCATCTCCTGAAGTTCCGGATACCAAGTCCTTCTTGGCCAATCCGGAACCACGAGTATAGTTCTTACTCCTCTCCTTCTTATGATTCTCAGTACTTTTGGTATGAGAGGCAGAGGAGGGAACACATACACTGACTGGTACACCCACGGTGTTACCAGAGCGTCCACCGCTATTGCCTGAGGGTCCCTTGACCTGGCGCAATACCTGTCTAGTTTTTTGTTTAGACGGGACGCCATCATGTCCACCTTTGGTTTTTCCCAACGGTTTACAATCAGGTGGAAGACTTCTGGGTGAAGTCCCCACTCTCCCGGGTGAAGGTCGTGTCTGCTGAGGAAGTCTGCTTCCCAGTTGTCCACTCCCGGAATGAACACTGCTGACAGTGCTATCACATGATTTTCCGCCCAGCGAAGAATCCTTGCAGCTTCTGCCATTGCCCTCCTGCTTCTCGTGCCGCCCTGTCTGTTTACGTGGGCGACTGACGTGATGTTGTCCGATTGGATCAATACCGCAAGACCCTGAAGCAGGGGTTTCGCTTGACTTAGGGCATTGTAAATGGCCCTTAGTTCCAGAATGTTTATATGAAGAGATGTTTCCATGCTTGACCCCAAGCCCTGGAAATTTCTTCCCTGTGTGACTGCTCCCCAGCCTCTCAGGCTTGCATCCGTGGTCACCAGGATCCAATCCTGAATGCCAAATCTGCGGCCCTCTAGTAGATGAGCACTCTGCAGCCACCACAGAAGAGACACCCTTGTCCTTGGCGACAGGGTTATCCGCTGATGCATCTGAAGATGCGATCCGGACCATTTGTCCAGTAGATCCCACTGAAACGTTCTTGCATGGAATCTTCCGAATGGAATCGCTTCGTAAGAAGCCACCATTTTTCCCCAGGACCCTCGTGCACTGATGCACTGACACCTGGCCTGGTTTTAGGAGGTTCCTGACTAGCTCGGATAACTCCCTGGCCTTCTCCTCCGGGAGAAACACCTTCTTCTGGACTGTGTCCAGAATCATTCCTAGGAACAGAAGACGTGTCGTTGGAATCAGCTGCGATTTTGGAATATTTAGGATCCACCCGTGCTGACGTAACACTACCCGAGATAGTGCTACTCCGACTTCTAACTGTTCCCTGGACCTTGCCCTTATCAGGAGATCGTCCAAGTAAGGGATAATTAAGATGCCTTTTCTTCGAAGAAGAATCATCATTTCGGCCATTACCTTGGTAAAGACCCGAGGTGCCGTGGACAACCCAAACGGCAGCGTCTGAAACTGATAATGACAGTTTTGTACTACAAACCTGAGATACCCTTGGTGAGAAGGGTAGATTGGGACGTGGAGATAAGCATCTTTGATGTCCAGAGACACCATATAGTCCCCTTCTTCCAGGTTCGCTATCACCGCTCTGAGTGATTCCATCTTGAATTTGAACCTTTTTATGTAAGTGTTCAAGGATTTCAGATTTAAAATTGGTCTCACCGAGCCGTCCGGCTTCGGTACCACAAACAGCGTGGAATAATACCCCTTTCCCTGTTGTAGGAGGGGTACCTTGATTATCACCTGCTGGGAATACAGCTTGTGAATGGCTTCCAAAACTGCCTCCCTGTCGGAGGGAGACTTTGGTAGAGCAGACTTCAGGAACCGGCGAGGGGGAAACGCCTCGAATTCCAGTTTGTACCCCTGCGATACTACCTGTAGAATCCAGGGGTCCACTTGCGAGTGAGCCCACTGCGCGTTGAAATTCTTGAGACGGGCCCCCACCATGTCTGAGTCTGCTTGTAAAGCCCCAGCGTCATGCTGAAGACTTGGCAGAAGCGGGGGGAGGGCTTCTGCTCCTGGGAAGCGGCTGCATGGTGCAGTCTTTTTCCCCTTCCTCTGCCCCGGGGCAGAAAAGAGTGGCCTTTTGCTCGCTTGTATTTATGGGAACGAAAGGACTGGGTTTGAAAAGACGGTGTCTTTTTCTGCTGATGTGAAGTGACCTGGGGTAAAAAGGTGGACTTTCCAGCCGTTGCCGTGGCCACCAGGTCCGATAGACCAGCCCCAAATAACTCCTCCCCTTTATACGGCAATACTTCCATATGTCGTTTGGAATCCGCATCCCCTGACCACTGTCGCGTCCATAACGCTCTTCTGGCAGAAATGGACATAGCACTTACTCTTGATGCCAGGGTGCAAATATCCCTCTGTGCATCACGCATATATAGTAATGCATCCTTCAAATGCTCTATAGTTAACAATATATTGTCCCTATCTAGGGTATCAATATTTTCAGTCAGGGAATCCGACCACGCCACTCCAGCGCTGCACATCCAGGCTGAAGCGATTGCTGGTCGCAGTATAACACCAGTATGTGTGTATATACTTTTTAGGATATTTTCCAGCCTTCTATCAGCTGGTTCTTTGAGGGTGGCCGTATCAGGAGACGGTAACGCTACTTGTTTAGATAAACGTGTGAGCGCCTTATCTACCCTAGGGGGTGTTTCCCAACGTGTCCTAACCTCTGATGGGAAAGGATATAGTGCCAATAATTTATTAGAAATCAGCAGTTTTTTATCGGGGGAAACCCACGCTTTTTCACACACCTCATTCAATTCATCTGACTCAGGAAAAACTATTGGTAGTTTTTTCACACCCCACATAATACCCTTCTTTGTGGTACTTGTAGTGTCAGAAATGTTCAATGCCTCCTTCATTGCCGTGATCATGTAACGTGTGGCCCTACTGGACATTACGTTTGACTCATCACCGTCGACACTAGACTCAGTATCTGTGTCTGGGTCTGTGTCGACCCACTGAGGTAACGGGCGTTTTAGGGCCCCTGACGGTGTCTGAGACGCCTGGACAGGCACTAATTGATTTGCCGGCTGTCTCATGTCGTCAACAGTTTTTTTGCAAAGTGCTGACATTATCACTTAATTGTTTAAATACGATCATCCAGTCAGGTGTCGACTCCCTAGGGGGTGACATCACTAACGCAGGCAATTGCTCCGCCTCCACATCATTTTCCTCCTCATACATGTCGACACACACGTACCGACACACAGCACACACACCGGGAATGCTCTGATAGAGGACAGGACCCCACGAGCCCTTTGGAGAGACAGAGGGAGAGTCTGCCAGCACACACCCAGCGCTATATATATATATATATATATATATATATATATATACACAGGGATAACCTTATATAAGTGTTATTCCCTTATAGCTGCTGTTTATATTGTTATTTGCTGCCAATAGTGCCACCCCTCTCTGTTTTACCCCGATTCTGAAGCAGGACTGCAGGGGAGAGTCAGGGAGCCGTCCTTCCAGCGGAGCTGTGAGGGAAAATGGCGCTTGTGTGCTGAGGAGATAGGCTCCGCCCCTTCACGACGTCCTTATCTCCCGCTCTTTTGTGTAAAAATGGCAGGGGTTAAAATACATCCATATAGCCCAGGAGCTATATGTGATGTATTCTTTTGCCACCTAAGGTATTATCTCTTATATTGCGTCTCAGGGCGCTCCCCCCCCAGCGCCCTGCACCCTCAGTGACCGGAGTGTGAAGTGTGCTGAGAGCAATGGCGCACAGCTGCGGTGCTGTGCGCTACCTTAGTCTGAAGACAGGATCGTCTTCTGCCGCCGATTTCACCGGACCTCTTCGTCTCTTCTGGCTCTGTAAGGGGGACGGCGGCGCGGCTCCGGTGACCCATCCAGGCTGTACCTGTGATCGTCCCTCTGGAGCTAATGTCCAGTAGCCTAAGAAGCCCAATCCACTCTGCACGCAGGTGAGTCCGTTTCTTCTCCCCTTAGTCCCACGATGCAGTGAGCCTGTTGCCAGCAGGACTCACTGAAAATAAAAAAACCTAAATTAAACTTTTATTCTAAGCAGCTCAGGAGAGCCACCTAGCCTGCACCCTTCTCGTTCGGGCACAAAAATCTAACTGAGGCTTGGAGGAGGGTCATAGGGGGAGGAGCCAGTGCACACCACCTGATCCTAAAGCTTTTATTCTTGTGCCCTGTCTCCTGCGGAGCCGCTATTCCCCATGGTCCTTACGGAGTCCCAGCATCCACTAGGACGTCAGAGAAAAAAGGAGGAATAAACACAACGGCCGACATTGGCAACAGACAAAATGAGTCCTATAATAATACAGCGCAGAAGACCGCACACAGGGTGACCTCCATGGACAAATTGTCCTTCATCATCCTCAGAAACATGTTACATATGAAGAGGAAACATACAATCACCTGTTTAGAGCCTTGTACGCTGCGTCCACATTCCCACTCTGTACCAGCACTGTACGGGCGATGAATCTCAGATGGTTCGCCATCGCTGACACTGGAAAAAGGAAGCACAGTAAGCGGAATCCCATGAGAAGTCACTTGCGTTACTGTAGCTCTTGGGGAACTAGAAGCTCCAGCATGCGCTGCAAGCACTTCCACAAGAACTGAAGAGCAGCAGGATGCCCGAACCTGATATATTATATATACCGTGTTTCCCACATACTAACCACAAGTACAACTAATGTTACTATGACACGTGCCACGTGCCCGGGGGAGAACACTACAATACAGCCACGCCCAGGGAAGTACACTACAGTACAGCCACGCCCGGGGGAGAGCACAACACTACAGTACAGCCACGCCTGGGGGAGAACACTACAGTACAGCCACGCCCGGGGAAGTACACTACAGTACAGCCACGCCCAGGGAAGTACACTACAGTACAGCCACGCCCGGGGGAGAGCACAACACTACAGTACAGCCACGCCCGGGGGAGAACACTACAGTACAGCCACGCCCGGGGAAGTACACTACAGTACAGCCACGCCCGGGGAAGTACACTACAGTACAGCCACGCCCGGGGAAGTACACTACAGTACAGCCACGCCCGGGGGAGAGCACAACACTACAGTACAGCCACGCCTGGGGGAGAACATTACAGTACAGCCACGCCTGGGGGAGAACATTACAGTACAGCCACGCCTGGGGGAGAACATTACAGTACAGCCACGCCCGGGGAAGTACACTACAGTACAGCCACGCCCGGGGGAGAACTACAGTACAGTCACGCCCGGGGAAGTACACTACAGTACAGCCACGCCCGGGGGAGAGCACAACACTACAGTACAGCCACACCTGGGGGAGAACATTACAGTACAGCCACGCCCGGGGGAGAGCACAACACTACAGTACAGCCACACCTGGGGGAGAACATTACAGTACAGCCACGCCCGGGGGAGAACATTACAGTACAGCCACGCCCGGGGGAGAACACTACAGTACAGCCACGCCCGGGGGAGAACACTACAGTACAGCCACACCTGGGGGAGAACATTACAGTACAGCCACGCCTGGGGGAGAACATTACAGTACAGCCACGCCTGGGGGAGAACACTACAGTACAGCCCTGGCTGGGGGTATACAGCGCAATACAGCCCTGGCTGGGGGTATACAGCGCAGTACAGCCCAGGCTGGGGAAGAACACTACAGTACAGCTCTGGCTGGGGGTATACAGCGCAGTACAGCCCTGGCTGGGGGTATACAGCGCAGTACAGCCCAGGCTGGGGGTATACAGCGCAGTACAGCCCAGGCTGGGGAAGAACACTACAGTACAGCCCTGGCTGGGGGTATACAGCGCAGTACAGCCCAGGCTGGGGGTATACAGCGCAGTACAGCCCAGGCTGGGGAAGAACACTACAGTACAGCTCTGGCTGGGGGTATACAGCGCAATACAGCCCTGGCTGGGGTATACAGCGCAATACAGCCCTGGCTGGGGGTATACAGCGCAATACAGCCCTGGCTGGGGGTATACAGCGCAATACAGCCCTGGCTGGGGGTATACAGCGCAATACAGCCCAGGCTGGGGAAGAACACTACAGTACAGCTCTGGCTGGGGGTATACAGCGCAGTACAGCCCTGGCTGGGGGTATACAGCGCAGTACAGCCCAGGCTGGGGGTATACAGCGCAGTACAGCCCAGGCTGGGGAAGAACACTACAGTACAGCCCTGGCTGGGGGTATACAGCGCAGTACAGCCCAGGCTGGGGGTATACAGCGCAGTACAGCCCAGGCTGGGGAAGAACACTACAGTACAGCTCTGGCTGGGGGTATACAGCGCAATACAGCCCTGGCTGGGGTATACAGCGCAATACAGCCCTGGCTGGGGGTATACAGCGCAATACAGCCCTGGCTGGGGGTATACAGCGCAATACAGCCCAGGCTGGGGGTATACAGCGCAGTACAGCCCAGGCTGGGGAAGAACACTACAGTACAGCCCTGGCTGGGGGTATACAGCGCAGTACAGCCCAGGCTGGGGGTATACAGCGCAGTACAGCCCAGGCTGGGGAAGAACACTACAGTACAGCTCTGGCTGGGGGTATACAGCGCAATACAGCCCTGGCTGGGGTATACAGCGCAATACAGCCCTGGCTGGGGGTATACAGCGCAATACAGCCCTGGCTGGGGGTATACAGCGCAATACAGCCCTGGCTGGGGGCATACAGCGCAATACAGCCCAGGCTGGGGAAGAACACTACAGTACAGCTCTGGCTGGGGGTATACAGCGCAGTACAGCCCTGGCTGGGGGTATACAGCGCAGTACAGCCCAGGCTGGGGGTATACAGCGCAGTACAGCCCAGGCTGGGGAAGAACACTACAGTACAGCCCTGGCTGGGGGTATACAGCGCAGTACAGCCCAGGCTGGGGGTATACAGCGCAGTACAGCCCAGGCTGGGGAAGAACACTACAGTACAGCTCTGGCTGGGGGTATACAGCGCAATACAGCCCTGGCTGGGGTATACAGCGCAATACAGCCCTGGCTGGGGGTATACAGCGCAATACAGCCCTGGCTGGGGGTATACAGCGCAATACAGCCCTGGCTGGGGGTATACAGCGCAATACAGCCCTGGCTGGGGGTATACAGCGCAATACAGCCCTGGCTGGGGGTATACAGCGCAATACAGCCCTGGCTGGGGGTATACAGCGCAGTACAGCCCTGGCTGGGGGTATACAGCGCAGTACAGCCCAGGCTGGGGGTATACAGCGCAGTACAGCCCAGGCTGGGGAAGAACACTACAGTACAGCCCTGGCTGGGGGTATACAGCGCAGTACAGCCCAGGCTGGGGGTATACAGCGCAGTACAGCCCAGGCTGGGGAAGAACACTACAGTACAGCTCTGGCTGGGGGTATACAGCGCAATACAGCCCTGGCTGGGGTATACAGCGCAATACAGCCCTGGCTGGGGGTATACAGCGCAATACAGCCCTGGCTGGGGGTATACAGCGCAATACAGCCCTGGCTGGGGGTATACAGCGCAATACAGCCCTGGCTGGGGGTATACAGCGCAATACAGCCCTGGCTGGGGGTATACAGCGCAATACAGCCCTGGCTGGGGGTATACAGCGCAATACAGCCCTGGCTGGGGGTATACAGCGCAATACAGCCCTGGCTGGGGGTATACAGCGCAATACAGCCCTGGCTGGGGGTATACAGCGCAATACAGCCCTGGCTGGGGGTATACAGCGCAATACAGCCCTGGCTGGGGGTATACAGCGCAATACAGCCCTGGCTGGGGGTATACAGCGCAATACAGCCCTGGCTGGGGGTATACAGCGCAATACAGCCCTGGCTGGGGGTATACAGCGCAATACAGCCCTGGCTGGGGGTATACAGCGCAATACAGCCCTGGCTGGGGGTATACAGCGCAATACAGCCCTGGCTGGGGGTATACAGCGCAATACAGCCCTGGCTGGGGGTATACAGCGCAATACAGCCCTGGCTGGGGGTATACAGCGCAATACAGCCCTGGCTGGGGGTATACAGCGCAATACAGCCCTGGCTGGGGGTATACAGCGCAATACAGCCCTGGCTGGGGGTATACAGCGCAATACAGCCCTGGCTGGGGGTATACAGCGCAATACAGCCCTGGCTGGGGGTATACAGCGCAATACAGCCCTGGCTGGGGGTATACAGCGCAATACAGCCCTGGCTGGGGGTATACAGCGCAATACAGCCCTGGCTGGGGGTATACAGCGCAATACAGCCCTGGCTGGGGGTATACAGCGCAATACAGCCCTGGCTGGGGGTATACAGCGCAATACAGCCCTGGCTGGGGGTATACAGCGCAATACAGCCCTGGCTGGGGGTATACAGCGCAATACAGCCCTGGCTGGGGGTATACAGCGCAATACAGCCCTGGCTGGGGGTATACAGCGCAATACAGCCCTGGCTGGGGGTATACAGCGCAATACAGCCCTGGCTGGGGGTATACAGCGCAATACAGCCCTGGCTGGGGGTATACAGCGCAATACAGCCCTGGCTGGGGGTATACAGCGCAATACAGCCCTGGCTGGGGGTATACAGCGCAATACAGCCCTGGCTGGGGGTATACAGCGCAATACAGCCCTGGCTGGGGGTATACAGCGCAATACAGCCCTGGCTGGGGGTATACAGCGCAATACAGCCCTGGCTGGGGGTATACAGCGCAATACAGCCCTGGCTGGGGGTATACAGCGCAATACAGCCCTGGCTGGGGGTATACAGCGCAATACAGCCCTGGCTGGGGGTATACAGCGCAATACAGCCCTGGCTGGGGGTATACAGCGCAATACAGCCCTGGCTGGGGGTATACAGCGCAATACAGCCCTGGCTGGGGGTATACAGCGCAATACAGCCCTGGCTGGGGGTATACAGCGCAATACAGCCCTGGCTGGGGGTATACAGCGCAATACAGCCCTGGCTGGGGGTATACAGCGCAATACAGCCCTGGCTGGGGGTATACAGCGCAATACAGCCCTGGCTGGGGGTATACAGCGCAATACAGCCCTGGCTGGGGGTATACAGCGCAATACAGCCCTGGCTGGGGGTATACAGCGCAATACAGCCCTGGCTGGGGGTATACAGCGCAATACAGCCCTGGCTGGGGGTATACAGCGCAATACAGCCCTGGCTGGGGGTATACAGCGCAATACAGCCCTGGCTGGGGGTATACAGCGCAATACAGCCCTGGCTGGGGGTATACAGCGCAATACAGCCCTGGCTGGGGGTATACAGCGCAATACAGCCCTGGCTGGGGGTATACAGCGCAATACAGCCCTGGCTGGGGGTATACAGCGCAATACAGCCCTGGCTGGGGGTATACAGCGCAATACAGCCCTGGCTGGGGGTATACAGCGCAATACAGCCCTGGCTGGGGGTATACAGCGCAATACAGCCCTGGCTGGGGGTATACAGCGCAATACAGCCCTGGCTGGGGGTATACAGCGCAATACAGCCCTGGCTGGGGGTATACAGCGCAATACAGCCCTGGCTGGGGGTATACAGCGCAATACAGCCCTGGCTGGGGGTATACAGCGCAATACAGCCCTGGCTGGGGGTATACAGCGCAATACAGCCCTGGCTGGGGGTATACAGCGCAGTACAGCCCTGGCTGGGGGTATACAGCGCAGTACAGCCCTGGCTGGGGGTATACAGCGCAGTACAGCCCTGGCTGGGGGTATACAGCGCAGTACAGCCCTGGCTGGGGGTATACAGCGCAGTACAGCCCTGGCTGGGGGTATACAGCGCAGTACAGCCCTGGCTGGGGGTATACAGCGCAGTACAGCCCTGGCTGGGGGTATACAGCGCAGTACAGCCCTGGCTGGGGGTATACAGCGCAGTACAGCCCTGGCTGGGGGTATACAGCGCAGTACAGCCCTGGCTGGGGGTATACAGCGCAGTACAGCCCTGGCTGGGGGTATACAGCGCAGTACAGCCCTGGCTGGGGGTATACAGCGCAATACAGCCCAGGCTGGGGAAGAACACTACAGTACAGCTCTGGCTGGGGGTATACAGCGCAGTACAGCCCTGGCTGGGGGTATACAGCGCAGTACAGCCCAGGCTGGGGGTATACAGCGCAGTACAGCCCAGGCTGGGGAAGAACACTACAGTACAGCCCTGGCTGGGGGTATACAGCGCAGTACAGCCCAGGCTGGGGGTATACAGCGCAGTACAGCCCAGGCTGGGGAAGAACACTACAGTACAGCTCTGGCTGGGGGTATACAGCGCAATACAGCCCTGGCTGGGGTATACAGCGCAATACAGCCCTGGCTGGGGGTATACAGCGCAATACAGCCCTGGCTGGGGGTATACAGCGCAATACAGCCCTGGCTGGGGGTATACAGCGCAATACAGCCCTGGCTGGGGGTATACAGCGCAATACAGCCCTGGCTGGGGGTATACAGCGCAATACAGCCCTGGCTGGGGGTATACAGCGCAATACAGCCCTGGCTGGGGGTATACAGCGCAATACAGCCCTGGCTGGGGGTATACAGCGCAATACAGCCCTGGCTGGGGGTATACAGCGCAATACAGCCCTGGCTGGGGGTATACAGCGCAATACAGCCCTGGCTGGGGGTATACAGCGCAATACAGCCCTGGCTGGGGGTATACAGCGCAATACAGCCCTGGCTGGGGGTATACAGCGCAATACAGCCCTGGCTGGGGGTATACAGCGCAATACAGCCCTGGCTGGGGGTATACAGCGCAATACAGCCCTGGCTGGGGGTATACAGCGCAATACAGCCCTGGCTGGGGGTATACAGCGCAATACAGCCCTGGCTGGGGGTATACAGCGCAATACAGCCCTGGCTGGGGGTATACAGCGCAATACAGCCCTGGCTGGGGGTATACAGCGCAATACAGCCCTGGCTGGGGGTATACAGCGCAATACAGCCCTGGCTGGGGGTATACAGCGCAATACAGCCCTGGCTGGGGGTATACAGCGCAATACAGCCCTGGCTGGGGGTATACAGCGCAATACAGCCCTGGCTGGGGGTATACAGCGCAGTACAGCCCTGGCTGGGGGTATACAGCGCAGTACAGCCCTGGCTGGGGGTATACAGCGCAGTACAGCCCTGGCTGGGGGTATACAGCGCAATACAGCCCTGGCTGGGGGTATACAGCGCAGTACAGCCCTGGCTGGGGGTATACAGCGCAGTACAGCCCTGGCTGGGGGTATACAGCGCAGTACAGCCCTGGCTGGGGGTATACAGCGCAGTACAGCCCTGGCTGGGGGTATACAGCGCAGTACAGCCCTGGCTGGGGGTATACAGCGCAGTACAGCCCTGGCTGGGGGTATACAGCGCAGTACAGCCCTGGCTGGGGGTATACAGCGCAGTACAGCCCTGGCTGGGGGTATACAGCGCAGTACAGCCCTGGCTGGGGGTATACAGCGCAGTACAGCCCTGGCTGGGGGTATACAGCGCAGTACAGCCCTGGCTGGGGGTATACAGCGCAGTACAGCCCTGGCTGGGGGTATACAGCGCAGTACAGCCCTGGCTGGGGGTATACAGCGCAGTACAGCCCTGGCTGGGGGTATACAGCGCAGTACAGCCCTGGCTGGGGGTATACAGCGCAGTACAGCCCTGGCTGGGGGTATACAGCGCAGTACAGCCCTGGCTGGGGGTATACAGCGCAGTACAGCCCTGGCTGGGGGTATACAGCGCAGTACAGCCCTGGCTGGGGGTATACAGCGCAGTACAGCCCTGGCTGGGGGTATACAGCGCAGTACAGCCCTGGCTGGGGGTATACAGCGCAGTACAGCCCTGGCTGGGGGTATACAGCGCAGTACAGCCCTGGCTGGGGGTATACAGCGCAGTACAGCCCTGGCTGGGGGTATACAGCGCAGTACAGCCCTGGCTGGGGGTATACAGCGCAGTACAGCCCTGGCTGGGGGTATACAGCGCAGTACAGCCCTGGCTGGGGGTATACAGCGCAGTACAGCCCTGGCTGGGGGTATACAGCGCAGTACAGCCCTGGCTGGGGGTATACAGCGCAGTACAGCCCTGGCTGGGGGTATACAGCGCAGTACAGCCCTGGCTGGGGGTATACAGCGCAGTACAGCCCTGGCTGGGGGTATACAGCGCAGTACAGCCCTGGCTGGGGGTATACAGCGCAGTACAGCCCTGGCTGGGGGTATACAGCGCAGTACAGCCCTGGCTGGGGGTATACAGCGCAGTACAGCCCTGGCTGGGGGTATACAGCGCAGTACAGCCCTGGCTGGGGGTATACAGCGCAGTACAGCCCTGGCTGGGGGTATACAGCGCAGTACAGCCCTGGCTGGGGGTATACAGCGCAGTACAGCCCTGGCTGGGGGTATACAGCGCAGTACAGCCCTGGCTGGGGGTATACAGCGCAGTACAGCCCTGGCTGGGGGTATACAGCGCAGTACAGCCCTGGCTGGGGGTATACAGCGCAGTACAGCCCTGGCTGGGGGTATACAGCGCAGTACAGCCCTGGCTGGGGGTATACAGCGCAGTACAGCCCTGGCTGGGGGTATACAGCGCAGTACAGCCCTGGCTGGGGGTATACAGCGCAGTACAGCCCTGGCTGGGGGTATACAGCGCAGTACAGCCCTGGCTGGGGGTATACAGCGCAGTACAGCCCTGGCTGGGGGTATACAGCGCAGTACAGCCCTGGCTGGGGGTATACAGCGCAGTACAGCCCTGGCTGGGGGTATACAGCGCAGTACAGCCCTGGCTGGGGGTATACAGCGCAGTACAGCCCTGGCTGGGGGTATACAGCGCAGTACAGCCCTGGCTGGGGGTATACAGCGCAGTACAGCCCTGGCTGGGGGTATACAGCGCAGTACAGCCCTGGCTGGGGGTATACAGCGCAGTACAGCCCTGGCTGGGGGTATACAGCGCAGTACAGCCCTGGCTGGGGGTATACAGAGCAGTACAGCCCTGGCTGGGGGTATACAGCGCAGTACAGCCCTGGCTGGGGGTATACAGCGCAGTACAGCCCTGGCTGGGGGTATACAGCGCAGTACAGCCCTGGCTGGGGGTATACAGCGCAGTACAGTCCTGGCTGGGGGTATACAGTGCAGTACAGCCATCACTTACCTCCTCTCAGGTGTCACTAGGGACACAACATGCTACTCCAGCTGCCGCTGCCTTCACCTTAAGCGGTGCACGACGGGAATAGGTCACAGGGTAAATGGTCCAATCACAGAGCTGCATACTCTGACGTCACTGGGAAAGGGCACCACTATGTGTCGCTGTGACAGGAGGCCGCCATGTTATTGGAGGGTATGCGGCGACGGTGCTTGTAGAATCAGGAGCAGATACTGGTTATTCGTACAACCAATGAGAGTGCGGGGGCGTGGTAACCAGCAATATGTCCGGAGAAACACAACCACGTGACAACTTAGAGCGTCCTGATTGGCCAGTTACCCGGCGCTTACTACACTCTCCCGTCCTGCACCGCTTCAAGGTCAGCAGCAGCAACATGGCGGCGTCCTAGTGACTGGCGTGTGACAGAAGAGAGGGGAGAGACGCTGGTGTGTGCTGGTGACCGGTCCCCTCCGCCTACCTACCTGCCTGTATATCTACCTACCTACCTCACTGTGTGTGTGTCTACCTACCTGTCCATCCACCTACCTACCACCTACTTATCTACCTCACTGTGTATCCACCTACCTATATATATATATATATATATATATATATATATACCTGCCTGTATATCTATCTATCTACCTACCTCACTGTGTATCTCATATCTACTTACCTATCTACCTGTCCATCCACCTACCTATCTACCGACTGTGTATATATCTATATCTACTATGTTGCTCGATCTGTCTGTCCATCCATTGTGTGACATTATATATATATATATATATATATATATATATATATATTATACTGCCTATAGTATGCTATGTATACGCCTCCCTGTGTACCGCATAGAAGGTGGCATTGGGAGACCTAACACAAGACCCCTCCTGCGGCTGTTACATGTATCACAGCCGCTGTGTATATAGGCTCGGTGGTGATAACTGCAGCTACAGTCATTCTGCTATACGCCCGTCCAGTACAGTCATTACTGAGCGTTACGCACTTCCCAGTAAATGAATGTTGCTAAACAAACAATATGGGGTGAATTGTTTTCTATGTGGCGCTTCTTGTCACATCTAGCAAAGTTTGGGGATCCGACAGCTGAGACTTGCCCAAGGAGGTAGCAGGCTGGGGAAGAACAAAATGAGGGGGTTGGATATAGTTCCTTTGCATGGGATATGGAGCAATGAAGGATGTAGGCGGAGTTTGAGAGTCAATGGAAAGTATTTATTATGTACAGAGCAGAGGTAGAAAACTGAGGTTGATGAACGGTGACTTGAGAACGTGGTCGTAGACAAAGAACCGTGGACTGTGACTTATGAGATGAAACTGCGGTAGAGGAGCTGAGAACTGTGGACGGTAGTTTGGGTCGTGACTGGAGACTGAGAACTGTAGACTGTGGATTGAAAGATGAAGCTGGAGATGACGAGCTGAGGACTGTGAATGGTGGTTCGAGGACTTGGCTTGAAGCAAGAATCTGCGGACTGTGGCTTGGAGGACGAGGCAAGAGACACGGGGTCGTCCGTGCCCAAAGGGTCTTACTGAACCGTCTCCACGGGCAGCAGCAGGCTAGGAACGGGAAAACTGCAGCAGCAACTGAGAACTGGCAAAGCAGGGTTAGAGGTACCAGAATATAGCAGGAATCCTGGGAGCACAGGTTAAAGCACCTACAACAGGGTTGTAACTTGAAGCACTGGCATCCCTGTCCTAAACCAGCCCCCTTTTATAGGAAGAAGTCTCCCTGGATTGGCTGGAAAACTAGGAACAGGAATTGTCAGAAACTTGGTCTCCAACATGGCGGCGCCCAGTAATGCAGACCTTTTCTGACAACATGCTGCTCACTGCCCCTGGTCTCCTAGGCAACGACTTGGCGAGAGCGAGCTGCTGCAGCGGCGTCCCGCCGCCACGAGCGGACCCCCTCAACGCCATTACCGCTGCCTGTACCCTTGAACACAGCGCCACAGCCCTCCGCCGCCGCTGCCTGGCCGCCCGTGAAGCCCGCCCGCGGCCCCAGCGTTCCGGTAAGACCCCGGACGCTGACACTTTTTAGTGGGTACCCGATGGAGCAGCTCAAGTATAGGTGTAATATTTCTACATATCTTTCCTGTATAGGTCAGGTATAGGTGTGATATTTCTACATATCTTTCCTGTATAGGTGTGATATTTCTACGTATCTGTCCTGTATAGGTGTGATATTTCTACATATCTGTCCTGTATAGGTGTGATATTTCTACATATCTTTCCTGTATAGGTGTGATATTTCTACATATCTGTCCTGTATAGGTGTGATATTTCTACATATCTGTCCTGTATAGGTGTGATATTTCTACATATCTGTCCTGTATAGGTCAGGTATAGGTGTAATATTTCTTCATATCTTTCCTGTATAGGTGTGATATTTCTACATATCTGTCCTGTATAGGTGTGATATTTCTACATATCTGTCCTGTATAGGTGTAATATTTCTTCATATCTTTCCTGTGTAGGTGTGATATTTCTACATATCTTTCCTGTGTAGGTGTGATATTTCTACATATCTTTCCTGTGTAGGTGTGATATTTCTACATATCTTTCCTGTGTAGGTGTGATATCTCTACATATCTTTCCTGTGTAGGTGTGATATCTCTATATATCTTTCCTGTGTAGGTGTGATATCTCTATATATCTTTCCTGTGTAGGTGTGATATCTCTACATATCTTTCCTGTGTAGGTGTGATATTTCTACATATCTTTCCTGTACAGGTGTGATATTTCTACATATCTTTCCTGTATAGGTCAGGTATAGGTGTAATATTTCTACATATCTTTCCTGTACAGGTGTGATATTTCTACATATCTTTCCTGTATAGGTCAGGTATAGGTGTAATATTTCTACATATCGTTCCTGTATAGGTGTGATATTTCTATATATCTTTCCTGTATAGGTCAGGTGTAGGTGTGATATTTCTACATATCTTTCCTGTACAGGTGTGATATTTCTACATATCTTTCCTGTACAGGTGTGATATTTCTACATATCTTTCCTGTACAGGTGTGATATTTCTACATATCTTTCCTGTGTAGGTGTGATATTTCTACATATCTTTCCTGTGTAGGTGTGATATTTCTACATATCTTTCCTGTGTAGGTGTGATATTTCTACATATCTTTCCTGTACAGGTGTGATATTTCTACATATCTTTCCTGTACAGGTGTGATATTTCTACATATCTTTCCTGTACAGGTGTGATATTTCTACATATCTTTCCTGTACAGGTGTGATATTTCTACATATCTTTCCTGTACAGGTGTGATATTTCTACATATCTTTCCTGTACAGGTGTGATATTTCTACATATCTTTCCTGTACAGGTGTGATATTTCTACATATCTTTCCTGTACAGGTGTGATATTTCTACATATCTTTCCTGTACAGGTGTGATATTTCTACATATCTTTCCTGTATAGGTCAGGTGTAGGTGTAATATTTCTACATATCTTTCCTGTACAGGTGTAATATTTCTACATATCTTTCCTGTACAGGTGTAATATTTCTACATATCTTTCCTGTACAGGTGTGATATTTCTACATATCTTTCCTGTATAGGTCAGGTATAGGTGTAATATTTCTACATATCGTTCCTGTATAGGTGTGATATTTCTATATATCTTTCCTGTATAGGTCAGGTGTAGGTGTGATATTTCTACATATCTTTCCTGTACAGGTGTGATATTTCTACATATCTTTCCTGTACAGGTGTGATATTTCTACATATCTTTCCTGTACAGGTGTGATATTTCTACATATCTTTCCTGTGTAGGTGTGATATTTCTACATATCTTTCCTGTGTAGGTGTGATATTTCTACATATCTTTCCTGTGTAGGTGTGATATTTCTACATATCTTTCCTGTACAGGTGTGATATTTCTACATATCTTTCCTGTACAGGTGTGATATTTCTACATATCTTTCCTGTACAGGTGTGATATTTCTACATATCTTTCCTGTACAGGTGTGATATTTCTACATATCTTTCCTGTACAGGTGTGATATTTCTACATATCTTTCCTGTACAGGTGTGATATTTCTACATATCTTTCCTGTACAGGTGTGATATTTCTACATATCTTTCCTGTACAGGTGTGATATTTCTACATATCTTTCCTGTACAGGTGTGATATTTCTACATATCTTTCCTGTATAGGTCAGGTGTAGGTGTAATATTTCTACATATCTTTCCTGTACAGGTGTAATATTTCTACATATCTTTCCTGTACAGGTGTGATATTTCTACATATCTTTCCTGTGTAGGTGTGATATTTCTACATATCTTTACTGTGTAGGTGTGATATTTCTACATATCTTTCCTGTATAGGTCAGGTATAGGTGTGATATTTCTACATATCTTTCCTGTGTAGGTGTGATATTTCTATATATCTTTCCTGTATAGGTCAGGTGTAGGTGTGATATTTCTACATATCTTTCCTGTATAGGACAGGTGTAGGTGTAATATTTCTACATATCTTTCCTGTATAGGTGTAATATTTCTACATATCTTTCCTGTACAGGTGTGATATTTCTACATATCTTTCCTGTGTAGGTGTGATATTTCTACATATCTTTCCTGTGTAGGACAGGTGTAGGTGTGATATTTCTACATATCTTTCCTGTATAGGACAGGTGTAGGTGTGATATTTCTACATATCTTTCCTGTATAGGACAGGTGTAGGTGTGATATTTATACATATCTGTTCTGTATAGGACAGGTGTAGGTGTGATATTTCTACATATCTTTCCTGTATAGGTCAGGTGTAGGTGTAATATTTATACATATCTGTTCTGTATAGGTGTGATATTTCTACATATCTTTCCTGTATAGGTGTGATATTTCTACATATCTGTCCTGTATAGGTGTGATATTTCTACATATCTGTGCTGTATAGGTCAGGTATAGGTGTAATATTTCTTCATATCTTTCCTGTATAGGTGTGATATTTCTACATATCTTTCCTGTATAGGTGTGATATTTCTACATATCTGTCCTGTATAGGTCAGGTATAGGTGTAATATTTCTTCATATCTTTCCTGTGTAGGTGTGATATTTCTACATATCTTTCCTGTTTAGGTGTGATATTTCTACATATCTTTCCTGTTTAGGTGTGATATTTCTACATATCTTTCCTGTGTAGGTGTTATATTTCTACATATCTTTCCTGTATAGGACAGGTGTAGGTGTGATATTTCTACATATCTTTCCTGTATAGGACAGGTGTAGGTGTGATATTTCTACATATCTTTCCTGTATAGGTGTGATATTTCTACATATCTTTCCTGTATAGGGCAGGTGTAGGTGTGATATTTCTACATATCTTTCCTGTATAGGTGTAATATTTCTACATATCTTGCTGTATAGGTCAGGTGTAGGTGTGATATTTCTACATATCTTTCCTGTATAGGTCAGGTGTAGGTGTGATATTTCTACATCTTTCCTGTATAGGTGTGATATTTCTACATATCTTTCCTGTATAGGTCAGGTGTAGGTGTGATATTTCTACATATCTTTCCTGTATACGTGTAATATTTCTACATATCTTTCCTGTATAGGTGTGATATTTCTACATATCTTTCCTGTATAGGTCAGGTGTAGGTGTGATATTTCTACATCTTTCCTGTATAGGTGTGATATTTCTACATATCTTTCCTGTTTAGGTGTGATATTTCTACATATCTTTCCTGTATAGGTGTGATATTTCTACATCTTTCCTATATAGGTCAGGTATAGGTGTAATATTTCTGCATATCTTTCCTGTATAGGTGTGATATTTCTACATCTTTCCTGTATATGTGTAATATTTCTACATATCTTTCCTGTATAGGTCAGGTGTAGGTGTGATATTTCTACATATCTTTCCTGTATAGGTGTGATATTTCTACATATCTTTCTTGTATAAGTCAGGTGTAGGTGTGATATAGCAGAGGTATGTAGCAAAATAGGTCTGGGGTAGGTGGGATAGGGCTACGGACCTCTGCTCTACAGGTCGGTGGTAGGTGGGATAGGGCTACGGACCTCTGCTCTACAGGTCGGGGGTAGGTGGGATAGGGCTACGGACCACTGCTCTACAGGTCGGGGGTAGGTGGGAGAGGGCTACGGACCTCTGCTCTACAGGTCGGGGGTAGGTGGGAGAGGGCTACGGACCTCTGCTCTACTGGTCGGGGGTAGGTGGGAGAGGGCTACGGACCTCTGCTCTACAGGTCGGGGGTAG
The DNA here is from genome assembly GCF_028390025.1 of Pseudophryne corroboree. Lineage (NCBI taxonomy): Eukaryota > Metazoa > Chordata > Amphibia > Anura > Myobatrachidae > Pseudophryne > Pseudophryne corroboree. The sequence continues at coordinate 1,249,660,405 of NC_086444.1, forward strand.
GTGGGAGAGGGCTACGGACCTCTGCTCTACAGGTCGGGGGTAGGTGGGGAGGGCTACGGACCTCTGCTCTACAGGTCGGGGGTAGGTGGGATATATAAGCCATTTCAAGTGCTCTAATAAAAAAAAAGTAGACAAGAATGAAAATGCAAAACTTTGACAATTCTTTGAGTATATAACCATCCCCAAACACAATGACAGCCCTGGAATGTTATTCCTTCCCACTGAAATACAATCCAAATAATAGCCTTTTTTTCTCTAACGTCCTAAGTGGATGCTGGGACTCCGTAAGGACCATGGGGAATAGCGGCTCCGCAGGAGACTGGGCACAACTAAAGAAAGCTTTAGGACTACCTGGTGTGCACTGGCTCCTCCCACTATGACCCTCCTCCAGACCTCAGTTAGAATTTTGTGCCTGGCTGAGCTGGATGCACACTAGGGGCTCTCCTGAACTCTTAGAAAGAAAGTCATATTTTAGGTTTTTTATTTTCAGTGAGATCTGCTGGCAACAGACTCACTGCTACGTGGGACTAAGGGGAGAAGAAGCGAACCTACCTGCTTGCAGCTAGCTTGGGCTTCTTAGGCTACTGGACACCATTAGCTCCAGAGGGATCGACCGCAGGCCCAGCCTCGGTCGTCTGGTCCCGGAGCCGCGCCGCCGACCCCCTTGCAGAGCCAGAAGCAAGAAGACGTTCCTGGAAATCGGTGGCAGAAGACTCCGGTCTTCATTAAGATAGCGCACAGCACTGCAGCTGTGCGCCATTGCTCCTCATGCACACCTCACACTCCGGTCACTGATGGGTGCATGGGGGGGCGCCCTGGGCAGCAATATAGATACCTTGCTGGCATAAATATCACATAATGTAGTCATAGAGACTATATATGTGCAAAATACCCCTGCCAGAGATCCATAAAAAAGTGGGAGAAGTCCACCGATAAAGGGGCGGGGCTATCTCCCTCAGCACACTGGCGCCATTTTCCCTCACAGATCCGCTGGAAGGATCACTCCCAGGCTCTCCCCTGCAGTTTCCAGACTACACAGGGTAAAAAAGAGAGGGTGGGCACTAAATTTAGGCGCAGTATTACATATATAAGCAGCTATTGGGAAAAATCACTCAGTTATAGTGTTAATCCCTGTGTTATATAGCGCTCTGGTGTGTGCTGGCATACTCTCTCTCTGTCTCCCCAAAGGGTTTTTGTGGGGTCCTGTCCTCAGTCAGAGCATTCCCTGTGTGTGTGGTGTGTCGGTACGGCTGTGTTGACATGTTTGATGAAGAGGCTTATGTGGAGGTGGAGCAGGTGCCGAAAAATGTGATGTCACCCCCTGCGGGGTCGACACCTGAATGGATGGTAGTGTGGAAGGAATTACGTGATAGTGTCGACTCTTTACATAAGAGGTTTGACGACATAACTGATGTGGGACAGCCGGCTTCTCAGCTCGTGCCTGCCCAGGCGTCTCAAAAGCCATCAGGGGCCTTAAAACGGCCGCTACCTCAGATGGCAGACACAGATGTCGACACGGATACTGACTCCAGTGTCGATGACTAGGAGACTACTGTACATTCCAATAGAGCCACCTGTTATATGATTGCGGCAATGAAAAATGTCTTGCACATTTCTGATGTTACCCCAGGTACCACAAAAAAGGGTATAATGTTTGGGGAGAAAAAACTACCAGTGGTTTTTCCCCCATCAGATGAGTTAAATGAAGTGTGTGAAGCAGCATGGGCTTCCCCCGATAAGAAACTGGTAATTTCTAAAAAGTTACTAATGGCGTACCCTTTCCCGCCAGAGGACAGGTTACGCTGGGAGACGCCCCCTAGGGTGGATAAAGCGCTCACACGTCTATCAAAGAAGGTGGCACTGCCGTCTCCGGACACGGCCGCCCTCAAGGAACCTGCTGATAGAAAGCAGGAGGCTATCCTGAAGTCTGTTTATACACACTCAGGCATTATACTGAGACCAGCTGTTGCTTCAGCATGGATGTGCAGTGCTGCAGCTGCGTGGTCAGATTCTCTGTCAGAAAATATTGATACCTTAGACAGGGACTCTATATTGCTAACCGTAGAGCATATAAAAGACTTGGTCTTATACATGAGAGATGCACAGAGGGATATTTGCCGGCTGGCATCTAGAATAAATGCAATGTCCATTTCTGCCAGGAGGAGTTTATGGACTCGGCAGTGGACAGGGGATGCAGATTCTAAAAGGCACATGGAGGTTTTGCCTTACAAGGGAGAGGAGTTGTTCGGGGATGGTCTCTCTGACCTAGTTTCCACAGCGACAGCTGGGAAATCAGCATTTTTACCCCATGTTCCCTCACAGCCAAAGAAAGCACCGTATTATCAGGTACAGTCCTTTCGGCCCCAGAAGGGCAAGCGGGTTAGAGGCTCGTCCTTTCTGCCCAGAGGCAGAGGTAGAGGGAAAAAGCTGCAAAATACAGCCAGTTCCCAGGAACAAAAGTCCTCCCCCGCTTCCTCAAAGTCCACAGCATGACGCTGGGGCTCCACTGGCGGAGCCAGGTACGGTGGGGGCCCGTCTCAAGTACTTCAGCAATCAGTGGGCTTGCTCACAGGTGGATCCCTGGATTCTACAAGTGGTGTCTCAGGGTTACAAGCTGGAATTCGAGACGTCTCCCCCTCGCCGTTTCCTCAAATCTGCCTTGCCAACGACTCCCTTGGACAGGGAGGCAGTGCTAGAGGCAATTCACAAGCTGTATTCGCAGCAGGTGATAGTCAAGGTGCCCCTCCTTCAACAAGGACGGGGTTACTATTCCACAATGTTTGCGGTACCGAAACCGGACGGTTCGGTGAGACCCATTTTAAATTTGAAAACCTTGAACACATATATAAAAAGATACAAGTTCAAGATGGAATCGCTCAGGGCGGTTATTTCAAGCCTGGAGGAAGGGGATTACATGGTATCACTGGACATCAAGGATGCTTACCTGCATGTCCCCATTTACCCTCCTCACCAGGAGTACCTCAGATTTGTGGTACAGGAATGTCATTACCAATTCCAGACGTTGCCGTTTGGTCTGTCCACCGCACCGAGGGTATTTACCAAGGTAATGGCCGAAATGATGATACTCCTTCGCAAGAAGGTAGCCATAATTATCCCGTACTTGGACGATCTCCTTATAAAGCTCGGGAAGTGCTACAACAGCACGGCTGGATCCTGAATATCCCAAAGTCGCAGCTGGTTCCTGCAACGCGTCTATTGTTCCTGGGGATGGTTCTGGACACAGAACAGAAAAAGGTGTTTCTCCCGGAGGAGAAGGCCAAGGAGTTGTCATCGCTAGTCAGAGACCTCCTGAAACCAAAACAGGTGTCGGTGCACCACTGCACGCGAGTCCTGGGAAAAATGGTAGCTTCTTACGAAGCAATTCCGTTCGGAAGGTTCGATGCAAGGATCTTTCAGTGGGATCTGTTGGACAAGTGGTCCGGATCGCATCTTCAGATGCATCGGATGATAACCCTGTCTGCAAGGACCAGGGTGTCTCTACTGTGGTGGCTGCAGAGTGCTCATCTTCTGGAGGGCCGCAGATTCGGCATACAGGACTGGGTCCTGGTGACCACGGATGCCAGCCTTCGAGGCTGGGTGGCAGTCACACAGGGAAGACATTTCCAAGGACTATGTTCAAGCCAGGAGATGTCACTACACATAAATATTCTGGAACTAAGGGCCATTTACAATGCCCTAAGTCAGGCAAGACCCCTGCTTCAAAGCCAGCCGGTGCTGATCCAGTCAGACAACATCACGGCGGTCGCCCATGTAAACCGACAGGGCGGCACGAGAAGCAGGGTGGCAATGGCAGAAGCCACAAGGATTCTCCGATGGGGGGAAAATCACGTGTTGGCACTGTCAGCAGTGTTCATTCCGGGAGTGGACAACTGGGAAGCAGACTTCCTCAGCAGGCACGACCTCCACCCAGGAGAGTGGGGACTTCATCCAGAAGTCTTCCGGCTGATTACAAACCGGTGGGAAAGGCCACAGGTGGACATGACGGCGTCCCGCCTCAACAAAAAGCTAGAAAACTATTGCGCCAGGTCAAGGGACCCTCAGGCGATAGCGGTGGACGCTCTAGTGACACCGTGGGTGTACCAGTCGGTTTATGTGTTCCCTCCTCTTCCTCTCATACCCAAGGTACTGAGGATAATACGAAGGAGAAGAGTAAGAACTATTCTCATTGTTCCGGATTGGCCAAGAAGAGCTTGGTACCCAGAACTTCAAGAAATGATCTCCGAGAACCCATGGCCTCTACCGCTCAGACAAGACCTGCTGCAGCAGGGGCCCTGTCTGTTCCAAGACTTACCGCGGCTGCGTTTGACGGCATGGCGGTTGAAAACCGGATCCTAAAGGAAAAGGGCATTCCGGAGGAAGTCATTCCTACGCTGATCAAAGCCAGGAAGGATGTGACCGCAAAACATTATCACCGCATATGGCGAAAGTATGTTGCGTGGTGTGAGGCCAGGAAGGCCCCAACGGAGGAATTTCAGCTGGGTCGATTCCTGCACTTCCTACAGTCAGGGGTGACTATGGGCCTCAAATTGGGTTCCATTAAGGTCCAAATTTCGGCTCTGTCGATTTTCTTCCAGAAAGAACTGGCTTCACTGCCTGAAGTTCAGACTTTTGTTAAAGGAATGCTGCATATTCAGCCACCTTTTGTGCCTCCAGTGGCACCTTGGGATCTCAACGTTGGATTTCCTAAAGTCGCATTGGTTTGAGCCACTTAAAACCGTGGAGCTAAAATATCTCACGTGGAAGGTGGTCATGCTGTTGGCCTTGGCCTCGGCCAGGCGTGTGTCAGAATTGGCGGCTTTGTCATGTAAAAGCCCTTATCTGATTTTCCATATGGATAGGGCGGAATTGAGGACTCTTTCCCAATTCCTGCCTAAGGTGGTATCAGCTTTTCATGTGAACCAACCTATTGTGGTGCCTGCAGCTACCAGGGACTTGGAGGATTCCAAGTTGCTGGACGTAGTCAGGGCCCTGAAAATTTATGTTTCCAGGACGGCTAGAGTCAGGAAAACTGACTCGCTATTTATCCTGTATGCACCCAACAAGCTGGGTGCTCCTGCTTCTAAGCAGACTATTGCTCGCTGGATCTGTAGCATGATTCAGCTTGCAGATTCTGCGGCTGGACTGCCGCTTCCTAGATCAGTGAAAGCCCATTCCACGAGGAAGGTGGGCTCTTCTTGGGCGGCTGCCCGAGGGGTCTCGGCCTTGCAACTTTGCCGAGCAGCTACTTGGTCGGGGTCAAACACTTTTGCACGGTTCTACAAGTTTGACACCCTGGCTGAGGAGGACCTAGAGTTTGCTCATTCGGTGCTGCAGAGTCATCCGCACTCTCCCGCCCGTTTGGGAGCTTTGGTATAATCCCCATGGTCCTTACGGTGTCCCAGCATTCACTTATGACGTTAGAGAAAATAAGATCTTACTCACCGGTAAATCTATTTCTCGTAGTCCGTAGTGGATGCTGGGCGCCCATCCCAAGTGCAGAATGTCTGCATTACTTGTATATAGTTATTGTTTAACTAAAAGGGTTATTATTGGGAGCCATCTGTTCAGAGGCTCCTCTGTTATCATGCTGTTAACTGGATATAGTATCACAAGTTGTACGGTGTGATTGGTGTGGCTGGTATGAGTCTTACCCGGGATTCAAAATCCTTCCTTATTGTGTACGCTCGTCCGGGCACAGTATCCTAACTGAGGCTTGGAGGAGGGTCATAGGGGGAGGAGTCAGTGCACACCAGGTAGTCCTAAAGCTTTACTTTTGTGCCCAGTCTCCTGCGGAGCCGCTATTCCCCATGGTCCTTACGGAGTCCCAGCATCCACTACGGACTACGAGAAATATGTTTACCGGTGAGTAAAATCTTATTTTTTTTTCTCTGCAATGGGGTACACTGGTATTCCACAGGGAATGACATTGGGGTGTAGAGTAGGATCTTGATCCAAGGCACCAACAGACTAAAAGCTTTGACTGTTCCCAGAATGCCTAGCACCGCCTCCTCTATAACCCCGCTTCCGTGCACAGGAGCTCAGTTTTGAAGTTGGTGCCTACAACAGGGGGGCTGCTCCTGAGAGAAGCTTTTCAAAGTGAAAAATGAAGACTTCAAGGGCTGCAGCAGAGACACTGTTAGTGTTAGATGTCAGTCAGACATCTCCTGCTGCGGCTCCATCACCTCCCCCAACGGCGCTGTATACTCCCACGCCCTGGTTGCTGGGTACTTACAGCGCAGACTCCGGTTCTTCTTCGTCCGTCACACACATAACCGCTGCCCTCCTGGATCGTGTGGTTACACACAGGGAGGAGGTAAGAGGGTCCTCCAGGTGGGACCCGTGGAAATCGTGATCCGGTGGGAGGCGGGCCGCGCACGCTGGCGTGGACACTGTGACCGTACAGGGACCCCACTAGACCACCAGGGCAAGGGCAGAGGTCGGTTTTATTAAAAATCTTTATTATATGGCCCACAGTACCTGGTGGTGAAGTCCAGCAGAGGGGATAAGGCTTTGACCTGTAGCCCCTCCCCCCAGCCCCAGGACGCCATTTACAGTAAATGTTCCCACCCTGGAGCTCCATCTCTCGCTCTCTCTCTCTCCCTCACTCTGTCAGCGTTTGGGTGCCATTAAGACAAGCTGAGCTGATCTTGGGACTATTGGGCAAATCCTCCTCTGTAAAGCCGCCTGCATGTCAGCGCTGTGCATTTACAGGACACTTAAGTATTCTACATGTCTGCTGACAGTGTTAGTTAAGAGAGTGCATTTAGTCAGGGTTATATAGTACAAGTACCCTGTGATATACATCCTGTCTTTACTGTGCATTGTTATATCTATTGAGTGTATAGCTATACATAGTACTTCTCTGTATTGCTAGTCCAGTGCAGTTTTATTGCCTGTGATAATTTCTGCATTGTACAATGTGACTGTGTGTGTGCATAGAGCTGCTGTGTGACCTCCATTCCGTGTATCTCACTCAGATTGCTATCCCTATATTCTATAACCTGAGGGGGCTAAGTGCGTAAGGTTTATCATAATATAGGCATATGGTGATTTCTAGTCACCATATACCTCTTGAATTCCCTGTTTGTACTGATACACTGCACAGGGGGTTCTTGTCAGGTATTGTGCTGCTGATATTGGGGGTAATTCCAAGTTGATCGCAGCAGGAATTTTGTTAGCGGTTGGGCAAAACCATGTGCACTGCAGGGGAGGCAGATGTAACATGTACAGAAAGAGTTAGATTTGGGTGGGTTATTTTGTTTCTGTGCAGGGTAAATACTGGCTGCTTTATTTTTACACTGCAATTGCAGATTGAACACACCCCACCCAAATCTAACTCTCTCTGCACATGTTACATCTGCCTCCCCTGCAGTGCACATGGTTTTGCCCAACCGATAACAAAATTCCTGTTGCGATCAACTTGGAATTACCCCCATTGTACTATATTGCATTGAGCTTTCGGATATATCAGGTACAAGGGGCGACGGAGCTGGGGCTAATCCCACATTGCGTGGTGGTGACGCTGCAGACACGTTTGATGAGAATATAGCAGCTGAGGGTTCAGGTTCTGGGGGATCCTTACCCCCAGTGGGACTGTAGCAACGGGGGTTCAAAATGACCCGCCTTGGGCTACTTTCTCCACGTTATTGAGTACGCTAGTAACTAGACTTGCGCCCCCTATGGGACCTCCTGTGCCGGTCATTACGGGTAATAAAAGTGCGTGGTTCAGCCCGCAGACGTAAAAAACGGGGGTGTGGGCGGCCGGCGGCGTCACTGTTGGGGGAGTGCCCAGCCCATACAGAGGTGCTGGGCTTCCCCCAAGCTCTTTCTCTGCGTGAATGGATGCCGTGCGCATGCGCATGGCATCTTTACACGCTGTGAGGGCAGGAAGCGGGCAGCTGTTTTAGTAAGGCGGGTTTTGCCCTTAAAAAATCGGGCAGGGCGCTGCGCCTGCTAAAACAGCCTAGCGTGAACACTACCGCTGTTCCTAGTCCCAAAACCAAATGGGTCCTCTCGGCCCATTGTCAACCTCAAGTCCTTGAACAAATTTGTGAGGGTCTCCAAGTTCCATATGGAGACTCTTCGCTCTATTGTGCTGGCATTGGAACCTGGGCATTATATGGTCTCCCTGGACATACAGAATGCTTACCTGCATATTCCTATTGCAATGTCGCATCAGCAATACCTGAGGTTTGCGGTTGGCAACCTCCATTACCAATTTCGGGCATTACCGTTTGGTTTGACCACGGCTCCGCGAGTCTTCGCCAAGTTCATGGCGGTAATGACGGCTGTACTCCACCGTCAGGGGGTTAGGATCCTACCGTATCTGGACAACTTGTTGATCCTGGCAAATTCCCCAGAAATTCTCCTACGCCATCTGGATCTAACTATCCGGTTTCTGCATGCCCACGGGTGGCTCATCAACTGGAAGAAATCTTCCCTGGTCCCTGCTCAAAGCATGGTGCACCTGGGGGCGTTGTTGGACACTCACAACCAGTGGTTGTTCTTGTGTCAGGAGAAGGTCCTGAAGCTTCAGGACAGGATTCGATGCTTCCTATCTCGTCCACAAGTGTCGATAAATTCTGCGATGCAAGTAATAGTTCTCATGGTGTAGGCTTTCGACATGGTGGAGTACGCTCAATTCCATTCCCGCCCTCTTCAGAAGCTGATTCTTGCCAAGTGGGACGGCCTGCATGACTGGATCAGGTCTCAAATGATCTCCTTGTCTCCGGAGGTCCGTCTGTCGCTGAGCTGGTGGCTTCAGGACCAACGATTGAACAGGGGTCGTCCCTTCTGGATCTCCAACTGGGTCCATCTCACCATGGATGCCAGTCTGAGAGTGTGGCCGGAGAGACTAGCCAGCCACACGTGTAATGGCGTCTGCGGCACTGAAGGGGTTAACCCTCGTGCCCGGCGCCATGTTGCGGACAATAGGCGCTTGGCGTCACTGTTAAATGTACTTACGGCGCTGGGCGCGGACTGTTTAAAAGTTTGTTTAATGATGTGTTTTAACATGTCATATGTAGTGCTCTGTGCACAATTGTAGGATTGCATGTTTAACTGTATTTATTTTATATTCAAGATGTGGTCATCTGTATATTTAAAGAGGAAAATGCACTTACTCTTATAGATGTCTGAATAATCATCTTTTATCCTCTGGAAATAGGAAGTGGCATGCTAATGGCCCTGTCTAACAGAGGTGTGAAGGACAATACCTTTTGATGTCTAAATTCCTTAGAGAGAGATGATAATCCCTGGCTCTAAGGGCTTGGAACTTGTTTCATGTACCTGATTTAATTGATATACGATCCCTGAATGGCAGATACAGGAAGGAAGACTGTTTGTTTGTATTGTAGCCTTTCCTGTTGTAATCTCAAACATTGGGTTTGCCTGGAGATGTGAATGAGACAGAAACATTTGTATTTTGAAGCTATGTGATAAATTTATCAATAGTGAATGTTAATCTGATACCAAACGTTGTCTGTGTGACAGGAAGGAGGATATTGTTTTATTGCACTTATCTCCTTTCGAAATGTAATTTATTTATTGGTATTTTGTAAAATAACCTGATTGGTTGGAGAAGACAGGGAGGGCTTACCCCCCTGTGGTACTGTGTGGAAAACTGACCTAAAAAGGAGATATGTGTGCCTCCAGTGTTGTATTGTAATTGTACCATCTTATTCTGCTGGAACATCTTGCTGTATGCTGTTGCCCCTAGCAATAAGGAAGATTTCTCTCTAGAGCTATTGAGCAAATAAATATAATTTGCCTCAAGAAGACTGCGTCATCTTGTGACCTACAGGGTTATGCCAAACCTAGCCCCGTCCTCTGGCTGTCCAGGGAAGCACCTAACGTCTCCAAGTTCCGCCTTCCGCCAGCTACCGGTAGAGGCCTAGCAAGTGGCTAGTGGGGATTCGTCAACACCCCCCAGGTGTGATAAGGCAGTGCGTCGGCACATACAGAGCAGAACCATGGTTCCAAACGCCACGGCAGGTTAGGAGTTTGGTGGTGGCAGCATAAACCCACCCACAACGCAGTGGGTGGAGTCAGTAACAGGCGGTTACTGACGGTAAGCGCGAATCCCCTATGTGGTCAGGCCTCGTGTGACTTAACCTTCCATTCTGTGCGCAGCCGACGGGACGCGAAAGCGGTGAGTGCTTTCGTACGGGACCGTCCTGTCACAGAAATTGTTGGCATAGCGGTGGGATAATCCCAGGCGGCTTTTCGGTCACCCGATTGGAGAAGCCGAGTTACTCAGGAGAGGAGTAACTGCAGCGCAGGAGAACGCACAAGATGGCGGAATTCAACGGAATGTCCAAGGATGATCTGGAGATCGTGTGCCAGGAGAAGGGTGTGGATATCCCTTTCAACGCGTCCAGAAGCGTCATGAAGGCGACGCTCATGAGCGTGGAGGAGTCCCATCGGGCGGAGGTGGAAAGCACTGACTGCGTCGGCATCGCAGAGGACGGCCCAACAGTGGACCTTCGTAAGGAACCGGTGAGACCCACAAGCCCTGCCCTCTCTCACAGCAGCTATGTTTCCCAGCAATCCCTAGCAGGGCCAGGATACCAACGTCCCAGGGGGGGTGGCCCGGATACCCTAGCAGATCGGCTAGCGGAATTGGGGGAAAGGGCAACGGAGCAAGAACGCATGCTTGTCATTCGGATGTGGCATGCGGAGCGGGCACCACAGGCCGTGGTACCCCGGGAGCCGTTGTCAGCTGTTGTACACAGATCAGGACGTATTCAGTTTGCCAAGTTTGCAGACAGTGATGGGGACATTGATGGACATTTGCAAGTTTTTGAAAGGACTTGCAAACTACACGATCTACCCAAGTCAGAGTGGGTGAGACACCTTGTGCCCACTCTGCATGGAGAGGCCTTGGAGGCCTATCGAGGAGTGGCCACGGAGGACTGTGGGAACTACGACGAAGTCGCGAAGGCCCTCCTCCAGCGATTCTTCATCACTCCAGAGTCTTACAAGAAGAAATTCAGAGACTTGTGCAAGAATCCTAGCAGCACCCATGGGCAGTTTGCCACCTAGCTGCGGCAGTACGTGGTGAAGTGGGTGAAGGATTCGGAAGCCACTACATGGAACGCACTGATCGACCTGATCTGCAGGGAGCAGTTCTACCGCAGGTGCGCCCCAGAAGTGAAGGAGTGGGTGCTAGATCGGGAGCCACCCAGCTTAAAGATGGCTGCCCAGTTAGCAGACAAGTATGTGGCAATTCGGCCACAGGGGCAGAAGCGCCCAGCCAGCAGCCAGCTCCAAAAGACTGTACCACCAGGGGTACACCCCTCCTCAGCTCATCACCCCCAAAGACAAGCATCTTCCAACCCGGGTGCTCTTGGCCAGCAACCGCACCGCAGCGTCCCTGCAACTGATCAGAGATCATCGGTGCCACGACTGGAGAAGAAGTGCTATGGCTGTGGGAAAATCGGACATCTGAGGATGAACTGTCCTGCATCCCAAGCACCCCAGACTCGTGCCTCAAATCCGAGTGCTGGAGCCCGGCTCGCTTGTTTGACGAGAGGAGATGAGCCTACAGAGACTGTTCCCCCTCCAGTCAGTCCGATGGAGTGTGGCGAGAGACAGGTGCACTCTGCGGAGAGACTCATCTGCATGGACAAACCGCCCCTACACAATATGTGGAGGCACCTGCAGCCGGTCCACGTGGGACCCCTGCAGGGAGAAGGCCTAAGAGACTCTGGGGCCTCAATCACTGTGGTGAGACCCCCACCTTATAGATCCTGCTGCAGTATTGCAGGGTCGCACTGCCAAGGTCACCCTGGCAAATGGAATGAAGAGAGCGGTTCCCATGGCAAGAGTCTACCTGGACTGGGGAGCTGGACCAGAGTTGCGAGAAGTTGCCGTCATGGATGGTCTCCCAACTGATGTGGTCCTAGGAAATGATCTGGGTGGTGGGATCGTCACTACGTTTGTTGGCGCCATTTCCCGGAGTCAAGTTCCACAACCACCGTTGACATCAGCTACTCCAGCACAGCCTAGCCAAGAGGAAAAGACTACAGCTGCTAGACAACTGCCAGCACAGCCAACCACAGCATCAACCAGCCCAGAGGGAAAGATTACAGCGGCTAGATCGGCCCATCGACCTCGCATGCCTTTTGCCTCTGGTATGCCTACGTCCCCTAGCAACGCAGAGGATGTTGGTTCCAGCTCGTTTGATCCTGTGGGGGTGCCCAATGATGCTCCTGACCCAAGTGGTTTGCCAACTCCGGCGGTGAGTATGAGAAACCACACTGACTTTTCCATGACTGACCCCTACCAGACTGACCCTAGTAGTCCCCACCAAGATCCCCCTGTAGAGTGTCCCAATTTAGGAGAGATTGAGGGCCACAGGCAGGAGTTTAGGGAGGCTCAACGCTCTGACCCATCCCTGAAAGGCATGAGGCGCCACTCTGGCAGCGGCCTTGACAGGGTTGTGGCGGCAAGTTTGACCTGGCGGGAAGGATTACGGTACAGGGTAGAAAGGAAAGTGGGAGGGGATAGACCAGATAGGGAATGTGTCCAACTGGTCCCCCAGGGAACGTTCCTGCGCAACCGGTGTCGGTTGCCAGCGAAACCCCGTTGGACAGTAACCCGGAGACAGACCATACCCTGAAGTGCCCGACACAGAGCTTACCGTGGTCTGGAATGTCGGATGACGCCCAGACCAACTGTAAGGCTGGTGCCATGCGTTGGCAGCTGGGGCACTCCAGCGGTTGTGTTGTCTCTGGGCCTCTGCCCATAGGAGAACCCTTGCAGCAAGTTGCTGTGGACACAGCAGGTCCCTTGCCTGTGCACAGTAGATCGGGGAAGACACGCAGCCTCCCTGTAGTGGATGCCATACAGGATCCAGAGGCTGGTGGTCTGGCCGCCATCACTGTGGCACAGGTAGCGGACGAGGAGGGAAGAGTAGGCCTAGGTGACAGGGTAGGTTTCCCGAGTCATAGGTCGACAGAGGAGGATGGGAGGGCAGGTCTGACGGTTAGGGCAGACAGTTGCCAGATAGGTATGACGGAGGTGCAGTGCCTGGGGCACCATGTGGGAGGAGACAGGGGTAGGCCCAAACCAGAGGGGGTGGAGGCAACCAGAGGCGGTCCCTGACCCACATCACCCAGACCAGTACTGACCATAGAACCTGTAAGGCCCTACGGACATGTTGTCATTGATTTTAGCCCTGTAGTGAACCCCTTGACAGAGATGGCTAGGAAGGGCATTCCCAAGTCAGTGGACTTTGCACCCGCTTGCGAGTTGGCATTCCAGTCTTTGAAGGAGGCTCAGGTACCCGCTCCAGTGCTGATGGCGCACATTCTTGACCAGGACTGTGTGTTACGAACTACTGCGCCACTGCACGGACTGGGAGCAGTACCGAGCCAGAAAGAGCCATATGGGCAGGAGCACCCTGTGGCCTGTTTGAGCAGAAAACTGCCATGGTGGGAGGTGGGGTATGCCACAATTGGGACACCTTGGGTGGCACTTGTTTGTAACCGGCCCCCCCACCGTGGTGACTTACCACCCACCAGTTCGGTGGCTGCAATCTACCTTGGGGAACTTGGACAGACTTTTGTGGTGGAGCCTTGAACTTGGACTTCAGGTGGACTATTTGAACATTGTGCACCCACGAAGAGAGGCCCACTACACTATGGATGAACTGTCTAGGCCGGAGCCTACACCCCCTAGGTAGCGTCCCCCTTCAACACAAGGGACTGCGGGACCAGGACCCAAATCGCTGGGACATGGGTCCCTGGTTGACCCGCTTGAATGGGGGGGAGGAATGTGGCCGAAGAGACTAGCCAGCCACACGTGTAATGGCGTCTGCGGCACTGAAGGGGTTAACCCTCGTGCCCGGCGCCATGTTGCGGACAATAGGCGCTTGGCGTCACTGTTAAATGTACTTACGGCGCTGGGCGCGGACTGTTTAAAAGTGTGTTTAATGATGTGTTTTAACATGTCATATGTAGTTCTCTGTGCACAATTGTAGGATTGCATGTTTAACTGTATTTTATATTCAAGATGTGGTCATCTGTATATTTAAAGAGGAAAATGCACTTACTCTTATAGATGTCTGAATAATCATCTTTTATCCTCTGGAAATAGGAAGTGGCATGCTAATGGCCCTGTTCTATCAGAGAGGTGTGAAGGACCATACCTTTTGGTGTGTAAGTTCCTTAGAGAGAGATGCTAATCACTGGGTCTAAGGGCTTGGAACTTGTTTCATGTACCTGATTTAATTGATATACGATCCCTGAATGGCAGATACAGGAAGGAAGACTGTTTGTTTGTTTGTATTGTAGCCTTTCCTGTTGTAATATCAAGCACTGGGATTGCCTGGAGATGTGACTGAGACAGAAACATTTGTATTTTGAAGCTATGTGATAAATTTATCAGTAGTGAATGTTAATCTGATACCAAACGTTGTCTGTGTGACAGGAAGTAGAAGATTGTTTTATTGCACTTATCTCCTTTTGAAATGTAATTTATTTATTGGTATTTTGTAAAATAACCTGATAGGTTGGAGAAGACAGGGAGGGCTTACCCCCCTGTGGTACTGTGTGGAAAACTGACATAAAAAGGAGACCTGCGTGCCTCCAGTGTTGTATTGTAATTGTACCATCTTAGTCTGCTGGAACATCTTGCTGTATGCTGTTGCCCCTAGCAATAGGTAAGAGTTCTCTCTACAGCTATTGAGCAAATAAATATCATTTGCCTCAAGAAGACCGCGTCATCTTGTGACCTACAGGGTTATGCCAAACCTAGCCTCGTCCTTGTTGACCCGCTTGAATGGGGTGAGGAGTGTGGCCGGAGAGGCCCCAGCCACGAGGAAAATGGCTGCCGCGGCACTGAAGGTGTTAACCCCTAGTGCCCGGCGCCATTTTAAAGACAATGGGCGCTTGGGGCCAGGTTTGAAATGTATTGGGCGCTAGGCGCCGTGTTTTATAAAATGTTTGAAAGTTGTATTTTTGTCTGTGCCGTGGTCCCGGACCTCTCCGGAGACCACGGCAGTGAGGGAGCTCCCCGGCACGCTGATCAGAGAGTGCGCGCCGGGGGAGAAGGGGACTGCTGCAACCGGGAGATCAGCTCCCACTGCAGCCCGACGGGTGTGCGCCGCCGGAGTCCAGAAGCTCCGCTCCCGGCAGCGGTGAGCACAGCCCGCCGGCGCACTGAGCTGTGTGTGCGCGCCGGGGGGGGGGGGAGAGAAAGAGGGAAGAGAGTGAGCCGCTGCAGCTGGGAGCTCGGCTCCCGCTGCAGCGCTCTCTGTGTGTGCCACCGCTGGGGGTCGGTAGCTCTGCTCCCGGCGCCTCAGCCCATCGGAGGTGGCCAGCCGCGGAAGCCGGGACGAACGCCCCGGGCTGCTGGGCGGCAAGGGGGGTGCGCCGCAGCCCGGCTCCCCACCGGACGCTGCGGCGAGGCCACAGATCCAGCGCCGCATACAGGGGACCGGGCTAGCCGGCTCCCTGGCGGCGAGGGGATGAGTAGGGTGGTGAGTGCTGGGGTCCGGGAGCTACGCTCCCGGCACCTCTGCTCTGCAAAGGAGCCAGAGACACAGCGGCCGGGACAAGTGTCCCGGGCCGCTGGGTTTTGGAACAGGGGGGTGCGGCGAGGCCACAACGTGAGTGCCCCACTGGGGGGACAGGGAGCGCCAGCTCCCTGGACCCAAGAGGCAGGCAGGCTGGAGGATGGGGGAAGCCAGCCCCATACCTCCAGCACAGAGAGACAGAGTCCTAGCAGCCAGGCTGCAGGACTAGGGGACAGGGTGTAAAAAGGAAAAAACAAAGACATTGGGGTAAATTTACTAAGATTCGTGTTTTCCCGTTTCAGGTCAAAGTTCAATCACGAATGACATCGAAAGTGTAAAACTGCAACTTTTTGAATTTGTTACGATGGATTTACTAAGCTGTCGTATTCGGGTTTTTCTTTTCTTCCGATGTCGATGTCATTCGTGGTTTTTTTGTGTTTTTTACGGCAGTGATTAGCAAAACACTGCCGACTTTTTTTACAATTAATCTCGGCCGGATCTGTGTGATCCGTGCTGGGGTTCATTTTTTTTGTTTTTTTTAAATTAAACACTGTCAAATATTTAAAAAAAAATTGCGTGGGGTCCCCCCTCCTAAGCATAACCAGCCTCGGGCTCTTTGAGCCGATCCTGGTTGCAGAAATATGGGGAAAAAATTGACAGGGGTTCCCCCATATTTAAGCAACCAGCATCGGGCTCTGCGCCTGGTCCTGGTTCCAAAAATACGGGGGACAAAAAGAGTAGGGGTCCCCCGTATTTTTAAAACCAGCACCGGGCTCCACTAGCTGGACAGATAATGCCACAGCCGGGGGTCACTTTGATATAGTGCCCTGCGGCCGTGGCATCAAAAATCCAACTAGTCACCCCTGGGCGGGGTACCCTGGGGGAGTGGGGACCCCTTCAATCAAGGGGTCCCCCCCCCCAGCCACCCAAGGGCCAGGGGTGAAGCCCGAGGCTGTCCCCCCCCCCCCCCCCCCCATCCAATGGGCTGCGGATGGGGGGGCTGATAGCCTTTGTTGTAAAAGAAAAGATATTGTTTTTAGTAGCAGTACTACAAGTCCCAGCAAGCCTCCCCCGCATGCTGGTACTTGGAGAACCACAAGTACCAGCATGCGGCGGAAAAACGGGCCCGCTGGTACCTGTAGTACTACTACTAAAAAAAAACAAAAAAAACACAAGACACACACACCGTGAAAGTATAATTTTATTACATACATACACACATACATACATACTTACCTTATGTTCCCACGCAGGTCGGTCCTCTTCTCCAGTAGAATCCAAGGGGTACCTGTTGAAGAAATTATACTCACGAGGTCCAGGGTCCTCGGGGAATCCAGGTGTAATCCACGTACTTGAAAAAAATAACAAAACGGACACTCGAGCCACGCACTAAAAGGGGACCCATGTTTGCACATGGATCCCCTTTTCCCGACTGCCAGAAACCCACTCTGACTGATGTCTAAGTGGGTTTCTTCAGCCAATCAGGGAGTGCCACGTTGTAGCACTCTCCTGATCGGCTGTGTGCTCCTGTCCTAACTGACAGGCGGCACACGGCAGTGTTACAATGTAGCGCCTATGCGCTACATTGTAACCAATGCTGGGAACTTTCTGCCCTGCGGTTGACCTAAAGTGACGTCACCGCTGAGCAAGAAAGTTCCCAGCATTGGTTACAATGGAGCGCATAGGCGCTACATTGTAACACTGCCGTGTGCCGCCTGTCACTCAGTACAGGAGCACACAGCCGATCAGGAGAGTGCTACAACGTGGCACTCCCTGATTGGCTGAAGAAACCCTCTTAGACATCAGTCAGAGTGGGTTTCTGGCAGTCGGGAAAAGGGGATCCATGTGCAAACATGGGTCCCCTTTTAGTGCGTGGCTCGGGTGTCCGTTTTGTTATTTTTTTCTAGTACGTGGATTACACCTGGATTCCCCGAGGACCCTGGACCCCTGGATCTCGTGAGTATAATTTCTTCAACAGGTACCCCTTGGATTCTACTGGAGAAGAGGACCGACCTGCGTGGGAACATAAGGTAAGTATGTATGTATGTGTGTATGTATGTAATAAAATTATACTTTCACGGTGTGTGTGTCTTGTGTTTTTTTGGGTATTTTTTTAGTAGTAGTACTACAGGTACCAGCGGGCCCGTTTTTCCGCCGCATGCTGGTACTTGTGGTTCTCCAAGTACCAGCATGCGGGGGAGGCTTGCTGGGACTTGTAGTACTGCTACTAAAAACAATATCTTTTCTTTTACAACAAAGGCTATCAGCCCCCCCATCCGCAGCCCATTGGATGGGGGGGGGACAGCCTCGGGCTTCACCCCTGGCCCTTGGGTGGCTGGGGGGGGGACCCCTTGATTGAAGGGGTCCCCACTCCCCCAGGGTACCCCGGCCAGGGGTGACTAGTTGGATTTTTGATGCCACGGCCGCAGGGCACTATATCAAAGTGACCCCCGGCTGTGGCATTATCTGTCCAGCTAGTGGAGCCCGGTGCTGGTTTTAAAAATACGGGGGACCCCTACTCTTTTTGTCCCCCGTATTTTTGGAACCAGGACCAGGCGCAGAGCCCGATGCTGGTTGCTTAAATATGGGGAGCCCCTGTCAATTTTTTCCCCATATTTCTGCAACCAGGATCGGCTCAAAGAGCCCGAGGCTGGTTATGCTTAGGAGGGGGGACCCCACGCAATTTTTTTTGAAAAAAAAAAGCATTTTCCCACCCCTTCCCACTGATATACATGCACGGATCTCATGGATCCGTGCATGCCTATCCAATCACGAATAAAAAAAAAAGGTCTGTTTTTTTTTAGCACTTTTTTACGAGTTGTAATTTTTCACGGCAGTGTTTGTTTTTTTTTTGCTTTGCACTTCTTAGTAAATGACCGAGATTCATACTTAAACAGCCGCGTTTTGACCGATGGTGTGTTCATTCGTAATTTTTTTCTTGGACTTGCAAAAAATTACGAATGCCCTCATCTCTGCCGTGATTAGTGTTTAGTAAATTACCGAGATGACACTTTGATGAAAAAACGGCATCTCGGTCAAAATCGGGAGCTTAGTAAATTTCCCCCATTGTTTTAAATGTATAACATGTACAGTGTGTTTTAAATGTAATGTATTTAAAGGTAAATTGCACTTACTTGGTTGTGTGTTCCAGGAGGGGGGAATACATGGCTGTGCAGGCTGATGGATTCTCCCAGACCTTTTCCCCCAAAACGGAATGCTTTCCCATCCAGCCTCACACATCCAAGGGGCACTGGGAGAAAGAGAAGCAGCTCAGCTATGAAACAAGCTGAGTGGTTTCTTGAAGCTCCATGGAGATCACCTGTAGTGGCCAAGAAACCTGGACCGGGGAGCCAGGCTGCCCAGCTCTGGAGCCCAAATCCAGGCTGCAGGCAGTGAGCTGGGTTCCGGGCAGGTTTCTGGAAGTCAGTTTAGGAGGGAAAACTCACTCCTCTCCTCCTCCCCCCCCCCCCCAGCCTGAACGGCATCGGGGCGTATCCTGATCCTCCAAGATGGGAGAGTCAAAGGAGAGCGACCACTCCCCACTGTCCATAGAGGACAATGTAAGCTGTGCATGTGACCAAGGCATGCACAGCTCATGGGTAAACATTGGTTGTACACCACAGGGCGGGCTTACCCCCTGTGGTAAGGGGTCTTGGAGAGGGATAAAAGGGGGCAGTTGGCCCATAGGTGTGTTATACCATCCTATTCTGCTGAAACATCTTGATTGTATGCCGTTGCCCCTAGCAATAGGGAGGAGCCTTTTTAAAGGTTATTATTATTTTGAGCAAATAAATATCATTGCCTCAAGAAGACTGCTTCATCTTGTGACCTACAGGGTTAGGCCAAACCTAGCCCCGTTCTCCGGCTGTCCAGGGAAGCACCTAACGTCTCCAAGTTCCGCCTTCCGCCAGCTACCGGTAGAGGCCTAGCAAGTGGCTAGTGGGGATTCGTCGACACCACACAGGTGTGGTAAAGCAGTGCGTCGGCACATACAGAGCAGAACTGTGGTTCCAAACGCCACGGCAGGTTAGGAGTTTGGTGGTGGCTGCAAGAACCCGCCCACAACGCAGTGGGTGGATTCAGTAACAGACGGTTACTGACGGTAAGCGGGAATCCCCTATGTGGTCAGGCCTCGTGTGGCTTGACCTTCCATTCTGTGCGCTGTCGACGGGACACGAAAGCGGCGAGTGCTTCCGTACGGTACCGTCCTGTCACAATATGGCATTAGCCGCTAACACTTCTCCTGTCGTGAGAGTGTGGTGTATGTGGCTACTAACCGTTGTCTCTTTTCCTGCTTCTGCATTGGGCTGGTTAATTAAAAACTGAGCTCCTGTGCGGGGAGGCGGGGTTATAGAGGAGGCGGCGCTATGCATTCTGGGAACAGTCAAAGCTTTTAATCTGTTGGTGCCTCGGATCAAGATCCTACTCTACACCCCAATGTCATTCCCTGTGAAGCCCAGTGTACCTCTCAGAGATTTAACAACGAAAAGTTCTTACCATAAATCTCATGTTTTTTAAATCGGACAATGTAACTTTGGCCTTGTATGTCAGTGATGGGGAAGTGAGGGAGGGAAATTGTTATATGACACAACCTGTAGCTTGAAATGTTCTGAAAATGATTTTTATCTCGGCTTTCTATGACTTTTCTGAGCAGAGAGATTGCATTTACCCCAAACGTCCGCAAAGTCTATGTTTTGTCTTTTTTTTATTGTTTTTGTTGTTGAATGGGGTAAAAAAAGTCATACACCATGCTATAGAGAGAACGCCATCTTCATTGAAAGGGAAATTAGGGTTACAGTCCGGGCTGGGGGGGGTATAGGGCGAAGCGCGGGCCGGGCTGGGGGGGGGGTATAGGGCGCAGCGCGGGCTGGGGGGGGGGGTATAGGGCGCGGGCCGGGCTGGGGGGGGGGTATAGGGCGCAGCGCGGGCCGGGCTGGGGGGGTATAGGGCGCAGCGCAGGCCGGGCTGGGGGGTATAGGGCGCAGCGCAGGCCGGGCTGGGGGGGTATAGGGCGCAGCGCAGGCCGGGCTGGGGGGTATAGGGCGCAGCGCAGGCCGGGCTGGGGGGTATAGGGAGCAGCCCAGCCCAGGCTGGGGGGTATAGGGCGCAGCGCGGGCCGGGCTGGGGGGTATAGGGAGCAGCCCAGCCCAGGCTGGGGGGTATAGGGAGCAGCGCAGCCCAGGCTGAGGGGTATAGGGAGCAGCGCAGCCCAGGCTGGGGGGTATAGGGCGCAGCGCAGGCCGGGCTGGGGGGTACAGGGCGCAGCGCAGGCCGGGCTGGGGGGTATAGGGCGCAGGCCGGGCTGGGGGGGTATAGGGCGCAGCGCAGGCCGGGCTGGGGGGTATAGGGCGCAGCGCAGGCCGGGCTGGGGGGTATAGGGCGCAGCGCAGGCCGGGCTGGGGGGTATAGGGCGCAGCGCAGGCCGGGCTGGGGGGGTATAGGGCGCAGCGCAGGCCGGGCTGGGGGGGTATAGGGCGCAGCGCAGGCCGGGCTGGGGGGTATAGGGCGCAGCGCAGGCCGGGCTGGGGGGTATAGGGCGCAGCGCAGGCCGGGCTGGGGGGTATAGGGCGCAGCCCAGGCCGGGCTGGGGGGTATAGGGCGCAGCCCAGCCCGGGCTGGGGGGTATAGGGCGCAGCGCAGGCCGGGCTGGGGGGTATAGGGCGCAGCGCAGGCCGGGCTGGGGGGTATAGGGAGCAGCCCAGCCCAGGCTGGGGGGTATAGGGAGCAGCCCAGGCTGGGGGGTATAGGGAGCAGCCCAGCCCGGGCTGGGGGGTATAGGGCGCAGCGCGGGCCGGGCTGGGGGGTATAGGGCGCAGCGCGGGCCGGGCTGGGGGGTATAGGGCGCAGCGCGGGCCGGGCTGGGGGGTACAGGGCGCAGCGCGGGCCGGGCTGGGGGGTACAGGGCGCAGCGCGGGCCGGGCTGGGGGGTACAGGGCGCAGCGCGGGCCGGGCTGGGGGGTATAGGGCGCGGGCCGGGCTGGGGGGTATAGGGCGCAGCGCGGGCCGGGCTGGGGGGTATAGGGCGCAGCGCGGGCCGGGCTGGGGGGTACAGGGCGCAGCGCGGGCCGGGCTGGGGGGGTACAGGGCGCAGCGCGGGCCGGGCTGGGGGGTATAGGGCGCGGGCCGGGCTGGGGGGGTATAGGGCGCAGCGCGGGCCGGGCTGGGGGGTATAGGGCGCAGCGCGGGCCGGGCTGGGGGGTATAGGGCGCAGCGCAGCCCGGGCTGGGGGGTATAGGGAGCAGCGCAGCCCAGGCTGGGGGGTATAGGGCGCAGCGCAGGCCGGGCTGGGGGGTATAGGGCGCAGCGCAGGCCGGGCTGGGGGGTATAGGGAGCAGCGCAGGCCGGGCTGGGGGGTATAGGGCGCAGGCCGGGCTGGGGGGTATAGGGCGCAGCGCAGGCCGGGCTGGGGGGGTATAGGGCGCAGCGCAGGCCGGGCTGGGGGGTATAGGGCGCAGCGCAGGCCGGGCTGGGCTGGGGGGGTATAGGGCGCAGCGCAGGCCGGGCTGGGCTGGGGGGTATAGGGCGCAGCGCAGGCCGGGCTGGGGGGTATAGGGCGCAGGCCGGGCTGGGGGGTATAGGGCGCAGCGCAGGCCGGGCTGGGGGGTATAGGGCGCAGCGCGGGCCGGGCTGGGGGGTACAGGGCGCAGCGCGGGCCGGGCTGGGGGGTACAGGGCGCAGCGCGGGCCGGGCTGGGGGGTACAGGGCGCAGCGCGGGCCGGGCTGGGGGGTATAGGGCGCGGGCCGGGCTGGGGGGGTATAGGGCGCAGCGCGGGCCGGGCTGGGGGGTATAGGGCGCAGCGCGGGCCGGGCTGGGGGGGTACAGGGCGCAGCGCGGGCCGGGCTGGGGGGTACAGGGCGCAGCGCGGGCCGGGCTGGGGGGTATAGGGCGCGGGCCGGGCTGGGGGGGTATAGGGCGCAGCGCGGGCCGGGCTGGGGGGTATAGGGCGCAGCGCGGGCCGGGCTGGGGGGTATAGGGCGCAGCGCGGGCCGGGCTGGGGGGTATAGGGCGCAGCGCAGCCCGGGCTGGGGGGTATAGGGAGCAGCCCAGGCTGGGGGGTATAGGGAGCAGCCCGGGCTGGGGGGTATAGGGCGCAGCGCAGGCCGGGCTGGGGGGTATAGGGCGCAGCGCAGGCCGGGCTGGGGGGTATAGGGAGCAGCGCAGGCCGGGCTGGGGGGTATAGGGCGCAGGCCGGGCTGGGGGGTATAGGGCGCAGCGCAGGCCGGGCTGGGGGGTATAGGGCGCAGGCCGGGCTGGGGGGTATAGGGCGCAGCGCAGGCCGGGCTGGGCTGGGGGGTATAGGGCGCAGCGCAGGCCGGGCTGGGGGGTATAGGGCGCAGGCCGGGCTGGGGGGTATAGGGCGCAGCGCAGGCCGGGCTGGGGGGTATAGGGCGCAGCGCAGGCCGGGCTGGGGGGTATAGGGCGCAGCGCAGGCCGGGCTGGGGGGTATAGGGAGCAGCGCAGCCCGGGCTGGGGGGTATAGGGAGCAGCGCAGCCTCTGCTGGGGGGGGGGGGGGGGGGTATTGGGCGCAGCCATCACTTACCGTGTGACATTACAGAATGGGTCCTTGAGGAACACCCAGAAAGCTGATGCTGTAGAACACATGATTTTACTAAATGTTTTTAGAATTTGATAATTGTTTCTGTGTCCGCAGGTTCAGCACTGTATGCATACATATATATACAGCTATTCATTGTGAGCCGCTGTCAGTATGCTCCAGCTTCCCCGTGCCCCTCTCCTCGTCCGTGTTTCCTGCATCCCATGTATAACATCATCCCGAGGCCGGAAGTCTCGCAATGATCCACCTGCAAAATCCAAGCTCTCTCGTATCAACTATCCCCCTATGGTCAGTGTGGAAGAGCTGCTCAATGTCCGACGGCGTTACCAGGAGTACACCGGCATACTGACCGCCCTGAGGTATAGAGTTATATGCGTACACCCAGGCTGGGGACTTAGGGGGGGACAGTGATATATATACATACACCCGGGCTGGGGACGACGGGGGGGACAGTGATATATATACATACACCCGGGCTGGGGACAACGGGGGGGACAGTGATATATATACATACACCCGGGCTGGGGGACAACGGGGGGGACAGTGATATATATACATACACCCGGGCTGGGGACAACGGGGGGGACAGTGATATATATATACATACACCCGGGCTGGTTACAACGGGGGGGACAGTGATATATACATACACCCAGGCTGGGGACGTAGGTGGGGGACAGTGATATATGCGTATGCCCGGGCTGGGGACATAGGGGGGGACAGTGATATATGCGTACGCCTGTGCTGGGGACATAGGGGGGGACAGTGATATATGCGTACGCCTGTGCTGGGGACATAGGGGGGGACAGTGATATATGCGTACGCCTGTGCTGGGGACGCAGGGCGAGGGTTGGATACGCCTGTGCTGGGGACGCAGGGCGAGGTTTGGTTAAGCCTGGGCTGGGGACGCGTGGCGACGGTTGAATACGCCTGGGGACGCGGGGTGACAGTTGAATATGCCTGGGGGCGACGTTTGGCTACACCTGGGCTGGGGACGCGGGGCGACGTTTGGATATGCCTGGGCTGGGGACGCGGGGCGACGTTTGGATACGCCGGGGACGCGGGGCGAGGGTTGGATACGCCTGTGCTGGGGACGCAGGGCGAGGTTTGGTTAAGCCTGGGCTGGGGACGCGTGGCGACGGTTGAATACGCCTGGGGACGCGGGGTGACGGTTGAATATGCCTGGGGGCGACGTTTGGCTACACCTGGGCTGGGGACGCGGGGCGACGTTTGGATACGCCTGGGCTGGGGACGCGGGGCGACGTTTGGATATGCCTGGGCTGGGGACGCGGGGCGACGTTTGGATATGCCTGGGCTGGGGACGCGGGGCGACGTTTGGATACGCCGGGGACGCGGGGCGACGTTTGGATACGCCGGGGCTGGGGACGCGGGGCGACGTTTGGATACGCCGGGGCTGGGGACGCGGGGCGACGTTTGGTTACGCCTGGGCTGGGGACGCGGGGCGACGTTTGGCTACGCCTGGGCTGGGGACGCGGGGCGACGTTTGGCTACGCCTGGGCTGGGGGCGCGGGCGCGGGCTGGATACGCCTGGGCTGGGGGCGCGGGGCGAGGGTTGGATACGCCTGGGCTGGGGACGCGGGGCGACGTTTGGCTACGCCTGGGCTGGGGACGCGGGGCGACGTTTGGCTACGCCTGGGCTGGGGGGCGCGGGGCGAGGGTTGGATACGCCTGGGCTGGGGGCGAGGGT